>NC_041383.1:378026425-378035321 GCF_002162155.2 Triticum dicoccoides | reverse complement strand
AAACCTCCCACTCGGAGGCTTAGCTGCAGCCTAGTGCTCGCCTAAGTATCTGAAATCCTACCGAGTGGAGAGCAAACCTCCCACTCGGGGGCTTAGCTGCAGCCCAGTGCTCGCCTAAGTATCTGAAATCCTACCGAGTGGAGAACAAACCTCCCGCTCGGAGGCTTAGCTGTAGCCCAATGCTTGCCTAAGTTTTTAGAAATCCTACCGAGTGGAGAGCAGACCTCCCACTCGGGGGCTTAGCTGCAGCCCAGTGCTCGCCTAAGTGTATTGGGGAGCAAGTCGATTGCAATGAGCACTTCGCTTTAACCTGCAAAAGACACCTCAAACCGAATGCAAACATATTCAACGTTGAATCCAAATTCGGATAACACCTAACGGAACCGAAAGTGCTCAGGCGATGGGCCTGTTAAGGTTTATCGGTTACAAAACTCACTCGGCATACCGAGGCAAATTTAAAGTATCGAGCTCAGAAGTTTTTTACCCCTCCCGTGGAGGGCTGGAAGGTGCAACAAACTCGTCCAGGTCAATTCCATCTACAATCCGAGTGGCAGCAGCAATGAAGGTCTCCATGAAAGATCGAAAATCGTGCTTCTTGGTATTAGCCACCCTAAGAGCCACCAGCTTGTCCTCTCGTGCATCCTTGCAGTGAACGTGGAGAGACAGAGCAACATCCGCACTGCACGTGGCCGAAGACTTCTTCCACTCTTGCACTCGACTTGGGACCTCGTTCAGTCGAGTCATCAGGGACTCGAGATCGTTCTGGTGCGTCTCTCTTGGCCAGAGTGTTGTGTCGATGCGAGAAGTTGCGACCTTCAGCCTTGCGAGATAGTCGATGACAGCAGCAACACGAGATTCAAGCCGGAGCACATTCATGGCGACTTCATCCTTCACAGGAGAGTTGATGGGGTCCAGGTTTACTTCCAGTCGACCAGTCTCCTCTTCAAAGTTCTGGCAAAATTCTGCAAGCACAACCACCGAGTCAAGACAACAGTCGGAGGTTACAGTTAAAATACTTGTTTGATACAAAAGATTACCTTCAAGCATGAGGAACAACTTCTTGGCGAGTCCACCCAGATAAGCCTCCAGATCGTTCTTCTTTCTCATCAACTCACTGGCCTTGTCATTCAGGGTGGTCTTGTCACTTTTCAATCGACTGACCTCCTGGTTGGCAGCATCAAGAGCAGCTTTCAGATTGGTGTTTTCTTCTTCAAGCTTGGTCACTGAAGCCAGCTTCTCATCTGCAAGCTTGGTCTTCTCTAAAGCAGTTTTTTGCATCTCAGCCAAGTCAAGGTCTTGCTTCTTCAGGGCATCCCTCACTTTGTCTGCAAAGTTACAGTGAGATTAAGATTCGGAAACGAGTGAGAGGCAAAGGCAGTCGTCGAAGGCCTCACCAAACATACCTTTAGCTTCCTCCTTCGCCTTCGTCAAGTTCTCTTGGGCCAGTTTCAGATCAAGCTCAAGCTGAATGTGTTTTTCTCCAACTCAGTGTAACGAGCCGCGAGGTCACAGGATTTCTACGAAGAACTAATCGACAGATGTCAAAGACAATTCACTTCCAAGTGACTAAGGAAAAATCATAGCGTTTCTAAGACTACGGCTGAATACAAACATTCGACCATAGTCTCGGGGACTACACCCAGTGGGTGCACTCATCGTGCCCCCACTAGTTTCATCAGTTAGAGTCGACCAGTCGACCAACAAAAAAAACGGGAGATGTTCTTCAGGCCAGAGTCGACTGCCAGCAGTCGACCACAGTCTCGGGGACTACACCCAGTGGGTGCACTCAGCGCACCCCCACCGGTCTATGAATCTATTCGACCTAGTCGAGTAAGGAAAAAACTTAAGACATAAAGCCTATGGTCGACTGCCAGCAGTCGACCATAGCCTTGGGGACTACGCCCAGTGGGTGCACTCAGCGTGCCCCCACTAATCCGGAATTTCAATCGACACACCCAGTGGGTGTAGGAAAAACTCTAAGAATTTCAGAAAGAAGAGTTTTCAGATATCATATCCTAACAGAACAGGCAGTGACCGACTGACCTGAACATTACTCTGAAGAGCCGAACTGGCGTCATAGGCTGCCTGGCTGGCTTCTCGTATTGCCTTCACTTGCTCCATCATGACCCCCGCTTGGCGTATTGCTTCTTTAGCAGCACTAGCTTGGTCTTCTGGAACGTGGTAGGTTGAGAAAAGCGAGAGTTGAGCAGCACTCGACGACGAAGGACGAGCACTCGTCAACGACACCGCAAAGGTTATGGTAGGCCGAGTGACATTGTCTCCCTCCACGACCAACGTCTCGGGTGCTGGCACGTCCTAAGTCGCCTTGCCAGCAGACGCTTTCTTGCTCCTCCTCTGCCTTGGTGGTTCCTTGTCGTCGTCGTCGGGAAGATCAATAACAATGTTAGATGAAGCTGCAGGAAGAATCAAAATTAGAGACAATAAGTCAATTGACTGAAAACGGCATCACAAGAGTCATACCAGGTTTTGAGGTAACAGCATCCTCCATCTCGTGGTCTTCAGCCCTGGCCGAAGTATCAGAAGTAGCAGCACTGCAGTTCCAGAAGTCAGTCGATTGACCCATGAGTCGACCAAGAACAAGTTCATGAAATGGGAAAACTCAAGACTACCATTACCCTGAGATAGTGGGGATCACCATCTTCATCTTCGGCAAGACCTTCGCCGGTTTCGACGGTGCGACTCGAGATTGCTTCGGAGCCTTCTCAGTCGGCACCGGAGAAGTAGTCCGAGGGCGCTTGGTCGACTGTGTAGCGGTTGCGACCCCCTTACCATGCTCGGTCGCGGGATCATGGACAAGCTTCGAGCGTCTTTCCGAGCGAGGAGGTACAACTTCCTCCTCCTCCTCCTCCTCTTCCTCCTCATCAGAGTCATCACCCTCAGCATCGTCGTCAGCATCTGAATCCCACTCCTCCGGGCTTTCGCCCCCACTTCCTTCCTCCTCTTCAGTCGGCGTCTGCGCTCCATTGGGCATCGAGTATAACTCGGTGGTGGCCTATCAGACAACAAAACAAAACAAAGATCAATCAACCAATTCGCAGCAAAGCAGAATGAATATAGCAAGATTACAATTGGAGATAAGTGGTCATACCGTGTCCGGTGTATAGGTACAGTCGAGTGGTGGGATCCTCCTAGCCCCTCGAGGGTTGTCCTTATTCCCTGTGATGGCCGCCACCCACCTCTCAAGTGTGGCATCGTTGACCGCTTCTGGATGGACCCGAGTGGTGTCTTCGGTACCACAGTACAGCCACATCAGGTGGCCTCCTACTGAAGCGGTTGGATGCGCCGTCTAAGGAAGACCTCCAGAAGATCCATACCCGTCACTCCGTCCCTAACAAGTTGGACTACGCACTCCATAAACATTTTCACCTGAGCTTTCTCCTCAGGAAGCACCTTCAGAGAAGAGGGTTTGTCCACTCGGTCCATGGAGAACGGAGGGAGACCAGTCGACTGTCCCGGCGTCACCTCGTCTTGGTAGTAGAACCAAGTCGACTGCCACCCTCTGACAGACTCAGGAAGGGTCATGGCCGGGAAAGTACTCTTATTCCTCATCTGAATCCCAAGACCACCGCACATCTGGATAACCTTAGTCCTCTCATCGTCCGGACTCACCTTTTTCACTGTCTGTGAGCGACAGGTGAATATGTGCTTAAAGAGACCCCAGTGTGGTCGACAACCCAGGAAGCTCTCGCACATGGACACAAAGGCAGCAAGATAGGCGATGGAATTGGGGGTGAAATGGTGGAGTTGCGCCCCAAATAAATTCAGAAACCCTTGGAAGAAAACACTCGGCGGCAGAGAAAAGCCACGGTCTACATGAGTGGCTAGGAGAATGTACTCACCCTCCTGCGGCTGCGGTTGACACTCGGTCCCCGGAAGCCTTGCTGACCCGTGGGGGATCAATCCCTCATTGGTCAGGTCATTGAGATCTGTCTCGGTGATGGTCGAGCGGATCCAATCCCCTTGGACCCAACCTTTTGGCAGGCGGGACCTTGACGAAGATCCGCCCCGACTGGACGGTCTCCCCTTCGCTTTCCCCATCGCCGTCGCCTTCTTTGCGCGCTCTAAGGCCGCCGTCTTCTCCTTCACCATTGTCGCCGGCGAAGCACGCGAGGAGTGGATAGGCGGAGGCGAGAGCAGGCGCAGTGGGCGGAGGCAAAGAGGGCGGAGAGAAGAATGGGAGGACATTGTTCAAAAAACCCTCGCCCGGCGCTTTATATAAGGGCGCTTCCGAGTGGCTGACGAGTGGGTCCGGGCGGTCCTGTCACATCCCGAAACAGTCGCGCACGCACGATACATGGTGAAAAAGGTGGCGCGGAAATCGAGGCGTCCACGCCTTATCCCATCCGAGTACCGCGGTCCACCCCGCTTGGTGCGCTTCCCAAAATTCGGATCCCGCAAAATCCGCTAACAGCAGATCAATCTGTCAAACGATATCTTTCCTGCGATCCGTCGCTCGGAAGTTCACTAAAGTTCAAAAGTTCACTCGACAGAAGACAAGAATGGATCAAGGCGACTGAAGTAAAAGTTGACGCCAACACCGAAAGAAAAATCGCCGATCCAGGATACGACATAATCAAAGCACGGGAAATAGGTCGGAGAAAATCATCAACTCCTTCCTCACTCGAACCTCAATCCATTCGGGGGCTAATGATGATGTTATGTACCTAGGGTAGGGTCATGGACCTATCTAGGATACCATACCAAAGGACATCCTTAGACGAAGCTACCTTTCAGTCGACCAAGAGGGACTTCACTCGACGAACTCAAGGACACTCGACGACGAAGATAGCCACTCGACCATGAAGCTAACCACTCGACGACCAGGAGACCTAAAGTCACTCAGCACGCAACGGTCTGTCATTAAGTAGCTTTAATAGTCTTCATAGCTCTTTATGAGGGCGTTACTAGTAACCCCCTGTCTTAATGTACTTTAAACCCTGCATAACTAAGGGCCGGAGGGGTCTGGCGAACTCTATATAAGCCACCCCCCTCCTCAGTGTAGAGGGTTCGCACCCCTGTAACTCATATACACATAAACCAGTCGACCGCCTCCGGGCTCCGAGACGTAGGGCTATTACTTCCTCAAAGAAGGGCCCGAACTCGTTAAACACTCGTGTGTACAACTACTCCATAGCTAGGATCTTGCCTCTCCATACCTACCCCCCATTCTACTGTCAGACTTAGAACCACGACAATCACCAATGATCCTCTCATCGGGAGGGGGTCAATCTCCATCAACATCTTCAGCAGAACCATCTCCTCTCAAACCTTAGTTCATCTCTTGTATCCAATCTTTGTCTCAAAACCTCAGATTGGTACATGTGGGTCACTAGTAGTGTTGATTACTCCTTGTAGTTGATCCTAGTTGGTTTATTCAGTGGAAGATCATATGTTCAGATCCTTTATGCATATTAACACCCCTCTGATTATGAACATGAATATGATTTGTGAGTGGTTACGTTTGTTCCTGAGGACATGGGAGAAGTCTTGCTATAAGTAGTCATGTGAATTTGGTATTCATTCAATATTTTGATGAGATGTATGTTGTCTCTCCTCTAGTGGTGTTATGTGAACATCGACTACATGACACTTCAACATTGTTTGGGCCTAGAGGAATGCATTGGGAAGTAATAAGTAGATGATGGGTTGCTAGAGTGACAGCAGCTTAAACCCTAGTTTATGCGTTGCTTCATAAGGGGCTGATTTGGATCCATATGTTTCATGCTATGGTTAGGTTTACCTTAATACTTCTTTTGTAGTTGCGGATGCTTTCAATAGGGGTTAATCAAAAGTGGGATGCTTGTCCAAGAAAGGGCAGTACCCAAGCACCGGTCCACCCACATACCAAATTATCAAAGTAACGAACACGAATCATATGAGCGTGATGAAAACTAGCTTGACGATAATTCACATCTGTCCTCGGGGGCGCCTTTCTCTATATAAGAATTTGTCCAGGCTTGTCCTTTGCTACAAAAAGGATTGGGCCACCTTGCTGCACCTTATTTACTTTTGTTACTTGTTACCCGTTACGAAATACCTTATCCCAAAACTATCTGTTACCGATAATTTCATGCACGGAATACCTTACTGAGAACCGCTTGTCATTTCCTTCTGCTCCTCGTTGGGTTGGACACTCTTACTTATCGAAAGGACTACGATAGATCCCTACACTTGTGGGTCAGCAAGACTCTTTTCTGGCGCCGTTGCCGGGGAGTGAAGCGTCTTTGGTAAGTGGAACTTGGTAAGGAAAAATTTACATAGTGTGCTGAAATTTACTGTCACTTGTTACTATGGAACATAATCCTTTGAGGGGCTTGTTCGGGGTATCTTCACCCCGACCAGTAGAGAAAAGAGTTGCTCCTCAACCTACTAAACCTACTGAAAATTTTTACTTTCAAATTCCTTCGGGTATGATAGAGAAACTGCTAGCTAATCCTTTTACAGGAGATGGAACATTGCATCCCGATTTGCACTTAATCTATGTGGATGAAGTTTGTGGATTATTTAATCTTGCAGGTATGCCCGAGGATGTTATCAAGAAGAAGGTCTTCCCTTTATCTTTGAAGGGATAGGTGTCGGTGTCAAAACTGGGGATCTCGGGTAGGGGGTCCCAATCTGTGCGTCTTAGGCTAATGGTAACAGGAAGCAAGGGACACAATGTTTACCCAGGTTCGGGCCCTCTCAATGGAGGTAAAACCCTACTTCCTGCTTGATTAATATTGACGATATGAGTAGTACAAGAGTAGATCTACCACGATATCGTAGAGGCTAAACCCTAGAAGCTAGCCTATGATGATTATGATTGTAATTATGATCGGCCTTCTGAGGACCAACCTCTCCGGTTTATATAGACACCGGAGAGGGCTAGGGTTTACACGGAGTCTGTTACAAGGAAGGAAATACAATATCCGGATCGCCAAGCTTGTCTTCCATGCAAAGGACAGTCCCATCCGGACACGGGACGGAGTCTTGAGTCTTGTATCTTCACGCTCCAATAGTCCGGATGATGTATATAGTCCGGCTGTCCGGATACCCCCTAATCCAGGACTCCCTCAGTAGCCCCTGAACCAGGCTTCAATGACGATGAGTCCGACACGCAGTCTTGTCTTCGGCATTGCAAGGCGGGTTCCTTCTCCGAATACTCCAAGGTAATCATCGGACACGTAAACCATGTCCGGATCTGCAAAATGATCTTCACATACCTCCGTAGAGAGAACGATATTTCAGCTGACAACTTTTTAGATGACGTGACATGTCATTACGGTCGGGTCATTATTCGAACCGTTTTCCCACAACCAGCCACAGCGCATATTGCGAGGCAGTTTCCTTGACACGTCTTGTCAAAGCAGAGATCATGTCCCCTTATCACAGGATTCTCATCAATACGGGTATGGGTAATCCCACCACTCCATCAATCGTGGCGCTTGGGAAGTAAGCGATTCTCAACGGGCGAGTGGGGAGGTGCACCGCTTTTGTCGCCTCTATAAAGGGATAAGAGTTCCCCATTTTTACCCACGCCTTCTTCCTCCTTTGCCCACTCTTGCCACCTCGAGCTCCAGCGCCCTAGCCCAAGTCTTCTCCGCACAGCTGAACATGTCCGGAGTAGGAGGCAAGTGGGTGGCCTCCACCGTGAAAGAGAAGCATATCACGAATCTTCGGGTGGCCGGATACTTGGCCGCAGACATCGCGCACCGGCTGCCGGACAAAGGACATGCCATTCCAACCTCGAAACCTCACGAGAGGGTCGTGTTTGTCGCCCACTTCGTCCGTGGGCTGGTATTTCCACTTCATCCCTTCGTCTGCGGGCTCATGTTCAATTACGGGCTAAATTTCCATGATCTAGCCCCAAATTTCATCCTCAACATCTCGGCGTTTATCATCGTGTGCGAGGCCTTCCTCCGCATCAAACCTCACTTTGGCTTGTGGCTACAAATCTTCTGTGTGAAGCCGAAGATCGTGAGCGGCCAGCAAGCGGAGTGTGGAGGGGCCATGGTGGACAAGATGCCCAACGTCACCTGGCTTGACGGTTCCTTTGCGGAGTCCATGAAAGGGTGGCAGTCGGGGTGGTTCTACATCACCGAGCCGCGCGGTGCCAACTGGGCGGCGGCCCCCGAGTTCCGATCCGGAACCCCCATGCGGCTCACCTACTGGGAAAAGAAGGGCCAGGCCTGGGGCGAACCTACAGAGCTGACCGGACTCCAAAACTGCATCAAGAGCATGAAGGACAAGAACATCAAGCTTGTCAACGTGATCCAGGTCATGCTCGGTCGCCGGATTCTTCCGTGCCAAAGCCGGGCATTTAATCTGTGGGAGTTCGTCTCAGCCGAACACCAGACACTTCGGAGGCTCTACGGCATGACGCACAAAGATGCTTGGAAGGCACTGTTCAAGGCCTCTGAAGTACCTCCTCCCACATCCGAGGACCGTGGACTTCACGCCGCGCGGCCTCCTAGTGAAGTGAGTTTTCTGACTACCACCGGATTCAGCTCTTCCCAGTATATTCGTGGGGGAGTCTTAAGTAATTGTGCATATATAATCAGGATTATGTGGAGACAGCGAAGCGGATTGACTGTCTGGCTCCGCTGCCAGAAGGCCCAGCTGATGCTCTCCTGACGGAGATGCTAGTCCCGGTGCCCTACAAGGCACCGGAGAATAAGGCCGAAAAGAAGGCCCCGGGGACCAGAAAGGGTCTCCGGCGTAAGGTTATACCGGAAGCCTCATTCAAAGACGACGAGGCACAGTCCTCCCCCGAAGGGGAGGAAGAAGAAGAAGAAGGAGCCACCCCATCCGGAGAGGATGAGGGGCCTGAGAAGGCGGACCAGGGGGCCGGGAAAGGCTCCTGGCGCAAGGCTGTCATACCCTCATCGTCCGACAA
>NC_041383.1:377951025-378026217 GCF_002162155.2 Triticum dicoccoides | reverse complement strand
GAAGAAGTTCTACCTTCCCGCACTGGGGAGGAGAAAAAGACGAAAGCCACCCCGGACGGGGAGGCTGGGACGTCCAAGAAGGGAAAGACGTCCCTTCCAGACTACTCCACCAGGGCCGCACATAGCGAGGAAGGGTGGCTGCCCAGGGGGAAGCCCCTGGCGAGATCGCAAGTCTCCGCATTTAGTTGTACTTTAATGCGACTTTGCTTCATAGTATTGTTGTAACGCCGAACATGTATGCAGTCCGGGCAGGGTCCATCCCGAGGTATTGTCTTCGGATGGATCCTTGTGTGATTCAGCGATGAACTCGCTCCTGACGGCCACTACTCCTCCGCCTGCGTATGACATGGAGGTGTTGTCACAAAGGCTCCCAGAGCAGGGGAGGTGACTTTGGAGGCGCCCCAAGGAGGAATTCCAGATGTTGGACACGCGGGGTTCAAGATCCCCACGGATCGTGCCGATGAGAGCCGCGGCAAGCCAGACTCTCTTCCGAATACTGTACCGGAGTCTTCGATGGCTCCGGATGCAGGCAGGCGGCCCCTCGCTAGGGAGGGCGAGCCGTCCGTGCCGATGACTTTCGTCACGCCAAAAGCATCGGATAGTCTGCTAGAAGCGCTTTGCGGCGCTTCCATGGATGACGAGCACCGTACTCTTATGAGTGCGGTGATTCAGAAGGTTCTTTCAGCAAAGAGCGGACTGACCGAAGCGTGTACCAGCCTCCTAACATGCTTTGAGGTAAGTAATAGGAATGTGTGAAATTACCACCGGATAGGTAGTAGCCCCTGATACTCTGTTCGTTGTTCGGAAAGAAAGGCCAAACAGAGCGTCAATTATAATCCGCAGGAGCCTAATAATGAGTGTGCATGTGAATAAGCAGTTTGTGCTGCTTGCCGCTGCTGCCCGCATAGCCGAGGTCACCGGACTAAAGCGGGACCTGGAGCAGGCGCAGGGGGATCTCAACCTCACGAAGAGGCAGCTCGAAGAGAAAAAAGGTGAGTAATTCCCCGCTCTCATGTAATGAAGGATAGATAAAATTGGGTATTCTAACAGCGAAGCGTCGTGACTGTGTAACAGGGGCCACCACCGAAGTGGTGTCTCTGAAGAGAGCGCTCTCCGAGGCCAAAGACAAGGCGGCCTTGGAATGCAAGGAGCGCGAAAGCAAAGTGCTAGAGTGGGCGAGGTACAGTAAGAGCTCCGGGACCTCGGCAAGAAGTTCGAGTCCGTGGAGCATGATCTGAAGATGAAAGAGGCCGAGCTTGCGAAGGCCCTTGAGAGTATGAGATACGCCAGGGACAAAGCCGACAAGGCACAGCAGGAAATCCATGCAAAGCGAACATGTGGAGGAGGCGTTTCTTTTACTTACCCGAATTCGGAGCTCTCCAGGGGCATTCGCAGATCTGCCACGCGGCGTCTCAGACGCCGCGGAGTTCTACCATGCCGAGGAGGGGAGCTGCACGAAGAAGCTGTTCTGGTACCTATATGCTGGGGCCGAACACCCAATGCCTCTAAGTGACCAACTGAAGCAGTTGGTCGAACTCCACAAGGCGGCCGAAGTGGCTATGAAAGATTTCATAGTCTGGATGTGGCCTGGTGAGCCCCTGCCATCAAGCGGATGGTGAATGCATGTCCGCGGCTTGAAGTTATCAAGTGATCCGTTTGCATTGAGGGTGCCCGCTGGGCCTTTGCCCGCGCGAAGGTGCATTGGGGCAAGCTGGATGCAGAGAAGCTGGTGAATGACGGGCCGCCGGAGGGCAAGGCGCATCGCCATCCCGAGAAGTACTGTGATGGCGTTATGAAGGGCGCTCGTCTCGTGGATGATGAATGTACCAAGGACAAGATCTTTGACTAAATGTACCTCTGTCGCTATTATGATTTAAAGACGAAGTTACTTGTAGTATGTAGCAGTGTTTGATATAAAATATTACCTTTTGTGCGGCTGTTTATAGAATGCTAAAAGTAGGCCAGTCGTCGGCAACCGCCCCCACGCAACTAGTACCGGGGTGTTCCTAGAAAAACCCGGATACTCTTTATCCAAATTTTTGGTCCCTAAAGGAGGTATCCGGCGCAGCGAACAAGGCAATCGGACTATGCGGCTTTATAACTTTCACTTAGCCATAGAAGTCTATAATTTTAAATTTCGGCGAAGCCCCTAGGATTCGAAAGGCCGAATTGGGGCGCTATATACGCCTAAATCGGACGAGGCCGATTCATCGCCTAAAGCGGAAAAAATCTTTAAGGATTTTAAGAACTCTCGAACAGCGACCAGCTCTCGCTGGATCATGCCGGTCAGTTTTCGGCTTTCTCTACTGAGGTGCTCGTCCAGAAGAACCGGGACACAATCGCAGTAGTTCTCCCTGTGCTACCTTAGCCGATATAACGGACCGCAAGGTACCAAAACAAGGGAGCCGGGCAAACCCAACTATTGACCCAAGACGTGATTCAGAGCTGATGCATATAGTGCTATAAGTTCGGGGTGCTGCACCATTGAAAGTGTTTGGACTTGTTTTGCCATATTGTGAGGCGCCATAAGAAGCCCCTGGCAAACTAATCGTACCAAGGTGTACGAATGCGATATTAAATAAACATTTGCAAGAAACATGCGCAAATCGGAATAATAAGCTGACGCTATATATTATCTCCCATTGATGAATAATACGTTTAAGCGTATGTTTACAATGGGTGCGTTTAGGCGGAAGTAAATAGGACTATTTAACATGTCCTATCCAAGGGCAGGTTGCATGTAGGTATATAAAATAGGTATAACGATCGTAAACAGATTCCACCTGGGTATTTCCTTTTGTGCGCAAAGCCTGTTGCCTCCTTGGTTTTCTCTCCTATGCAAGTCCGTCAAACCGGGTCTTCTGAAGAGGCTGCCCTAAAGCAATGTCCTGAAAGATAAAAAGGGACGGTTATAAGGGTATGCTGCGGTGATACCGCACCATTGACTGAGTCATTGCTACGCCTCCGCCTATGCCCATGGTATTTTGAGTGCGTATTGTGTACGCGTGGCACGAATGCTGCTTTGATGGGGCTTGAGCGGAGGCCGGACTGCTAGTCACGCTCTTGGCGTGCCTGATTATCCTGTTGCGGGGTGCTCCGGACTCGCTTGACGGTGCTCGAAGTTGCTGTCGCCGGATTGGTGGTTTGTCGGAGGAGGCCGCATTATACTTCCGCCGAGAGGGCTGCAGTATGCTCTTCTGTACGGAGAGAGCGGTCCATATTTCCGTTGACTATTATGACCCCGCGTGGTCCGGGCATCTTGAGCTTGAGGTATGCATAGTGTGGTACCGCATTGAATCTAGTGAAAGCGGTTCGTCTAAGCAGTGCATGGTAACCACTATGGAAAGGGACGATATCGAAGATTAACTCTTCACTTTGGAAGTTATCCGGAGATCCGAAGACCACTACCAATGTTATAGAGCCCGTACAACGGGCCTCTACTCCAGGAATTACACCTTTAAAGGTGGTTTTGGTGGGCTTGATCCTTGAAGGGTCGATGCCCATTTTGCGCACTGTATCATGATAAAGCAGGTTCAGGCTGCTGCCGCCGTCCATAAGGACTTGCGTGAGGTGGAATCCGTCGATGATTGGGTCTAGGACCAATGCGGCTGAGCCGCCGTGACGGATGCTAGTAGGGTGATTCCTACAATCAAAGGTGATCGGACAAGCTGACCATGGGTTGAATTTGGGGGCAACTGGCGCATCACATAGACGTCCCGTAGTGCTCGCTACCATTCCCGCTTGGGAATGTGAGTGGCGTAGATCATATTGACCGTTTTCACCTGGGGGGATTTCTTCTGTCCCCCCGTGTTCGGACGTCCGGGCTCTTCGTCATCGTCGCTGTGCAGCCCCTTGTCCTTGTTTTTGGTGTTTATTTTGCCGGCCTGTTTGAACACCCAGCAGTCTTTGTTGGTGTGGTTGGCTGGCTTGTCTGGGGTGCCATGAATTTGGCACGAGCGCTCTAGTATGTGGTCCAGACTGGACGGTCCCTGCTTGTTCCTTTTGAACGGCTTCTTCCGCTGACCGGATTTGGATCCGGTGAATCCGGCATTGACTGCCGTGTCTTCGGTGTTGTCGCCGTTGTTCCGTCGCTTGTGTCTGTTGCACCGTGGCTTGCCATTATTGTCACGAACGTCCGAGGTGCCAGAATGTGGCGTGGTGCTGCTGCGAGACAAACAACTGTCCTCGCCCGCGCAAAAGCGGGTCATTAGTGTCGTGAGAGCTGCCATGGACTTGGGTTTTTCCTGGCCGAGGTGTCGGGCGAGCCACTCGTCACGGATGTTATGCTTAAAAGCCGCCAGGGCTTCGACATCCGGACAGTCGACTATTTGGTTCTTTTTAGTTAGGAACCGAGTCCAGAATTTCCTAGCTGACTCTCCGGGCTGTTGAGTAATGTGGCTCAAATCATCGGCGTCCGGTGGTCACACGTATGTGCCCTGGAAGTTGTCGAGGAACGCGTCTTCCAGGTTTTCCCAACTGCCAATGGAATTTGCGGGCAGGCTGTTTAGCCAGTGCCGGGCGGGTCCTTTGAGCTTAAGGGGCGGATACTTGATGGCGTGTAGATCGTCTCTGCGGGCCATGTGAATATGGAGAAGGAAATCTTCAATCCATACTGCGGCGTCTGTTGTGCCATCGTATGATTCGATGTTTGCGGGTTTGAACCCTTCTGAGAATTCGTGATCCATCACTTCATCGGTGAAGCAGAGGGGGTGTGCGGCGCCTCTGTGCCAGGCTATGTGGCAACGCAGTTCGAATTGGTCTGCGTTGCTGTGTTTGGCCCGACCGGACTTGTTTATGGTGTATCCGTCACGACGGTCATCGTCGCGTGCTGGGGCGCGCCCCTACGATCCATAGATCGATCTTGGCTGTCCTGCTTTGTTTTCCAGTATATCTTGCAGGTCTTGCCTGTTGCCCCGGGCTCTAGTGTATTGGCGTGGGGGTGCGGGCTGGTATTCGGGCTGGTATGTCGTTTTATCCCGGCCGCGGGGTGGCCGGTCAGCCGTATGGCGCTCGAGTCCGTATTCCTCGGCTGCCAGGACTTCAGTCCATCTATCTGTGAGCAGGTCTTGATTAGCCTGGAGTTGCTGCTGCTTCCTTTTCAGGCTCCTCGCAGTGGCCATAAGCCGACGCTTGAAGCGCTCCTGCTCCACGGGATCCTTGGGCATGCTGAACTCGTCGTCGCCGAGGCTAATCTCATCTTCGGAGGGGGGGCAAGTAGTTGTCCTCCTCCGGATATCCGTCCGACGCCTATTCGTCTGGGCTGACCTGCTCCTCTTCCTGCTCGGCCTGCTCGAAGGCGGGCTGATCAGGGTTGTATTCCTCTTCGGCACCATCCGGATTGTTTTTGTCTCCTTGGCCAGTATTGTTGTGGCGGGGCTTGGAGCAGCGTCGACGATGCCCATGCTTTCTTTTTCTCCCTGAGGGGTTATCCTCCATTGCCTCCTCACCATTGTTTTCCTTTGGAGTGTCCACCATATATATATCGTATGAGGAGGTGGTTGTCCACCGCCCCGTGAGCGGTGGTTCCTGTTCTTCTCCTGCATCGTCGTCCATACCGTCGATGTCTTCGGAGTCGAAGTTAAGCACATCGGTTAAATCATCGACCGTGGCAATGAAGTGGGTGGTGGGTGGGCAATGAATTCCTTCGTCGCCTGCTTCCCACTCAAGCCGGACATAGTTCGGCCAAGAGCCTCCTGACAAAAGAGAGACTTTAATGAGTTCAGCATGTTGCCAAAGGGCGAGTGCTGGAAGATGTCCGTAGCGGTAAACTCCATTACCGGAGACCAACCTGGCTCGGCTAGCTCTAGAGTGCGCGGACTGGAGCCAACAACCGGATACGAGTCCCGGGGTCCGGAGTTACAGGCTTCCTCAGAAGTGAGGCCCGTGTTCGGCTCTACCGCCGATGAGTGTGCGGCCTGCGGGGCGGGGCCCATCCCTCCGTACTTAGGCAACGCAGCCTGCTCCGGATTTAGGTCCGGGGCTACTGCAGGGGTGATATCCCGAACATTGTCTGACAGCAGGTCTAAGCCGTGCTCATCGCGACTGTCCGGTGCTCCTGGCACAGACCCAAATCCGTCGAAGATCAAGTCTCCGTGAATATCCGTCGTGTAGTTCAGGTTTCCGAACCTGATCTGGTGGCCAGGGGCGTAGCTGTCGATCTGCTCTAGATGGCCAAGCGAATTAGCCCGCAGTGCGAAGCCGCCGAACACAAAGATCTGTCCGGGGAGAAAGGTTTCATCCTGGACCGTGTCATTGATGATGATTGAAGGAGCCAGCGAGCCTTGAAGCGACGACATAGAGGAACTCTCAATGAAAGCACCAATGTCGGTGTCAAAACCGGTGGACCTCGGGTAGGGGGTCCCGATCTGTGCGTCTTAG
Source organism: Triticum dicoccoides (assembly GCF_002162155.2). NCBI lineage: Eukaryota > Viridiplantae > Streptophyta > Magnoliopsida > Poales > Poaceae > Triticum > Triticum dicoccoides. The sequence goes on along the minus strand of NC_041383.1, from coordinate 378,019,839 downwards.
GCTGATGGTAACAGGAAGCAAGGGACACAATGTTTACCCAGGTTCGGGCCCTCTCGATGGAGGTAAAGCCCTACTTCCTGCTTGATTAATATTGACGATATGAGTAGTACAAGAGTAGATCTACCACGAGATCGTAGAGGCTAAACCCAAGAAGCTAGCCTATGATGATTATGATTGTAATTGTGATCGTCCTTCTAAGGACCAACCTCTCCGGTTTATATAGACACAGGAGAGGGCTAGGGTTTACACGGAGTCGGTTACAAGGAAGGAAATACAATATCCGGATCGCCAAGCTTGTCTTCCACGCAAAGGACAGTCCCATCCGGACACGGGACGGAGTCTTGAGTCTTGTATCTTCACGCTCTAATAGTCCGGACGATGTATATAGTTCGGCTATCCAGATACCCCCTAATCCAGGAATCCCTCAATAGACATTGACATGGTTTAGGCTATGTGATGATATGGGATCATGGAACTACAACCGATTGAAATTGGAATTTCATCAGAAGTTTTATCCTATGCATCTTCTTCATCGTGATCGTAATTATATATATAATTTTTGTCCTCGTGAAGGAGAAAGCATCGCTCAAGCTTGGGGGAGGCTTAAGTCAATGTTATATTCATGCCCCAATCATGAGCTCTCAAGAGAAATGATTATTCAAAAAATTTATGCTCGGCTTTCTCTCAACAATCGCTCCATGCTCGATACTTCTTGTACTGGTTCTTTTATGATGAAGAATATTGAATTCAGATGGAATTTATTGGAAAGAATTAAACGCTACTCTGAAGATTGGGATCTCGACGAAGGTAAGGAGTCAGGTATGACACCTAAGTTTGATTGTGTTAAATCTTTTATGGATACCGATGTTTTTCGTGAATTTAGCACTAAATATGGACTTGACTCTGAGATAGTAGCTTCTTTCTGTGAATCATTTGCTACTCACGTTGACCTCCCTAAGGAGAAGTGCTTTAAATATAATCCTCCCATTGAAGTAAAAGTAGTAGCACCTATTAAAGTTGAATAAAAGACTATCACTTATAATGATCCTATTGTTCCTAGTACATATATTGAGAAACCACCCTTTCCTGTTAGGATAAAGGATCATGCTAAAGCTTCAACTGTGGTTCGTAATAGTAATACTAGAACACCTACACCACCTGAGCAAACTAAAGTTGAACATAGTATTGCTATGGTTAAAGATCTCTTGGCTGATAATATTGATGGGCATGTTATTTACTTCTGTGATGAAGCTGCTAGAATTGCCAGACCCTATACTAAAAATAAACATAGACCTGTTGTAGGCATGCCTGTTATTTCTGTTAAAATAGGAGATCATTGTTATCATGGCTTATGTGATATGGGTGCTAGTGCTAGTGCAATACCTCATTCCTTATACAAAGAAATTATGCATGATATTGCACCTGTTGAGATAGAAGAAATTGATGTTACAATTAAGCTTGCCACAAGAGATACTATTTCACCACTTGGGATTGTTAGAGATGTTGAAGTCTTGTGTGGGAAGGTCAAATATCCTGCTGATTTTCTTGTTCTTGGTTCCCCACAAGATGACTTTTATCCCATTATATTTGGTAGACCCTTCTTGAATACTGTTAATGCTAAGATAGACTGCAAAAAGGATGTTGTTACTATTGGTTTGGGGGATATGTCTCATGAGTTTAATTTTGCTAAATTTCATAGACAACCCCATGATAAAGAATTGCCTAGTAAGGATGAAATTATTGGTCTTGCTTCTATTGCCGTGCCTCCTAATGATCCTTTAGAACAATATTTGCTAGACCATGAAAATGATATGTTTATGAATGAAAGAAGGGAGATAGATGAAGTATTCTTTAAACAGGGGCCTATTTTGAAACACAACTTGCCTGTTGAAATCCTAGGGGATCCTCCACCACCCAAGGGTGATCCCGTGTTTGAGCTTAAACCACTACCTGATACTCTCAAATATGCTTATCTTGATGAAAATAAGATATATCCTGTTATTATTAGTGCTAACCTGTCAGAACAGGAAGAGGATAAATTGTTGAAAACTCTGGAGAAGCACCATGCTGCTATTGGATATACTCTTGATGACCTTAAGGGCATTAGTCCCACTCTATGCCAACACAAGATAAAATTGGAGAAAGACGCTAAACCGTTTGTTGATCACCAACGACAGTTAAATCCTAAGATGAAAGAAGTGGTAAGGAAAGAAATACTGAAGCTCCTGGAGGCAGGTATAATTTATCCCATTGCTGATAGTTAGTGGGTAAGTCATGTCCATTGTGTCCCTAAGAAGGGAGGTATTACTCTCGTTCCTAATGATAAAGATGAATTGATCCCACAAAGAATTGTTACAGGTTATAGGATGGTAGTTGATTTCCGCAAATTAAATAAAGCTACTAAAAAGGATCATTACCCTCTGCCTTTTACTGATCAAATGCTAGAAAGATTATCTAAACATACCCATTTTTGCTTTCTAGATGGTTACTCTGGTTTCTCTCAAATACCTGTGCCAAAAGAGGATCAAGAAAAGACCACTTTTACTTGCCCTTTCGGTACTTTTGCTTATAGACGTATGCCTTTTGGTTTATGTAATGCACCTGCCACCTTCAAAGATGCATGATGGCTATACTCTCTGACTTTTGTGAAAAGATTGTTGAGGTTTTCATGGATGATTTCTCCATTTATGGATCTTCTTTTGATGATTGCTTGAGCAACCTTGATCGAGTTTTGCAGAGATGCGAAGATACTAGTCTTGTTTTGAATTGGGAGAAGTGCCACTTTATGGTTAATGAAGGCATTGTCTTGGGGCATAAAATTTCTGAAAGAGGTATTGAAGTTGATAAAGCTAAGGTTGATGCTATTGAAAAGATGCCATGTCCTAAAGACATTAAAGGTATAAGAAGTTTCCTTGGTCATGCCGGTTTTTATAGGAGGTTCATTAAGGACTTCTCTAAAATTTCTAGGCCTCTCACTAATCTCTTACAAAAAGATATTCCTTTTGTCTTTGATGATGATCGTGTAGAAGCATTTGAAATACTAAAGAAAGCTCTAATTTCTGCACCTATTGTTCAGCCACCTGATTGGAATTTACCTTTGAAATTATGTGTGATGCTAGTGATTATGCCGTAGGTGCTGTTCTAGGAAAAAGAGTTGATAAGAAACTAACTGTTATTCAATATGGTACTAAAACTCTACACAGTGCCCAGAGAAATTATGCTACTACTGAAAAAGAATTTTTAGCAGTTTTATTTGCTTGTGATAAGTTTAGACCTTATATTGTTGATTCTAAAGTAACTATTCACTCTGATCATGCTGCTATTAAATATGTTATGGAAAAGAAAGATGCTAAACCTAGACTTATTAGATGGGTTCTCCTACTACAAGAATTTGATTTACATATTATTGATAGAAAGGGAGCTAAGAACCCCGTTGCAGACAACTTGTCTAGGTTACAGAATGTTCTTGATGACCCACTACCTATTGATGATAGCTTCCTTGATGAACAATTAGCTGTCATAAATGCTTCTCGTACTGCTCCATGGTATGCTGATTATGCTATTTACATTGTTGCTAAATTTATACCACCTAGTTTCTCATACCAACAAAATAAAAAGTTTTTCTATGATTTACTGCTCCATGGTACTGCTTCTGGGATGACCCACACCTTTATAAAGAAGGAGTAGATGGTGTTATTAGACATTGTGTACCTGAGCATGAACAGGAACAGATCCTACACAAGTGTCACTCTGAGGCTTATGGAGGACACCACGCTGGAGATATAACTGCACATAAGGTATTGCAATCTGGTTTTTATTGGCCTACTCTCTTCAGGGATGCCCGTAAGTTTGTCTTGTCTTGTGATGAATGTCAAAGAATTGGTAATATTAGTAGACGTCAAGAAAAGCCTATGAATTATTCTCTTGTTATTGAACCATTTGATGTTTGGGGCTTTGATTGTATGGGACCGTTTCGTTCCTCTAATGGGTATACACATATTTAGTTGTTGTTGATTACGTTACTAAGTGGGTAGAAGCTATTCCAACTAGTAGTGTTGATCATAACACCTCTATTAAGATGCTTAAAGAAGTTATTTTTCCGAGGTTTGGAGTCCCTAGATACCTAATGACTGATGGTGGTTCACATTTTATTCATGGCGATTTTCGTAAAATGCTTGCTAAGTATGATGTTAATCATAGAATTGCATCTCCATATCACCCACAGTCTAGTGGCCAAGTAGAACTGAGTAACAGAGAGCTTAAATTGATTTTGCAAAAGACTGTTAATAGATCTAGAAAGAATTGGTCTAAGAAACTTCATGATGCATTATAGGATTATAGAACTGCATATCAAAATCCTATGGGTATGTCTCCATATAAAATGGTTTATGGAAAAGCATGTCACTTACCTCTCGAACTAGAACATAAGGCATATTGGGCCATTAAAGAGCTCAGTTATGATTTCAAACTTGCTGGTGAGAAGAGGTTATTTGACATTAGCTCTCTTGATGAATGGAGAACCCAGGCCTATGAGAATGCCAAACTATTTAAAGAAAAAGTTAAAAGATGGCATGACAAAAGGATACAAAAGCATGAGTTTAATGTAGGTGATTATGTGTTGCTTTTCAACTCTCGTTTAAGATTTTTTGCATGAAAACTTCTCTCTAAATGGGAAGGTCCTTATGTTATCGACAAGGTCTATCGTTCCGGTGCCATAAAAATCAACAACTTCAAAGGCACAAGTTCGATGGTGGTGAACGGTCAAAGAATCAAACATTATATCTCAGGTAATCCCATAAATGTTGAAACCAATGTTATTGAAACCGTAACCCCGGAGGAATACATAAGGGACACTTTCCAGAATGTTTCAGACTCCGAGAAGGAATAGGTATGTGGTACGGTAAGTAAACCGACTCCAAAACAGTTCTAATTTTGGCCTCCTCGATTCTATAGTCATATGATAATTTCGGCCTCCTCGATTCCCGTGCATGCCTTGTATTCGCCCCACATATAAATAGGTATAGGGGTCTCTCTCATTTCCGCCCCCCCCCCCCACTTCCTTCTTCGTCTTCCTCCTTCTCTCAGCCGCATGAGTGCTCGAACTCGACAGTCGCGACCTCCAGCTGCTGCGTCAAACCAGGCCGCCGCATCGCCCTGACAAGACCAAAGAACTCCAGTGCACCATCGCCGATCCTTATCATATGTAAGTTCGCCTTCCCCTTTCATCTCAGATCTGCCTTTAGGGTTTGTGCTGTTCATCGGTGTTCTTGTTGTTCTTCATTATCTTCTTCAACTCCTACAACTTTTAATCTGGATAGGCTGTAGATCTTGCATGGGAGTACTTTTGTCACCATTTTCGTCATTAAAGTAGCATCTCTCTGTAGAAAACCACATCAGCGCATCAAAGTTTTTTACTGCCGCCACCTTAGTTTTTACTTTCACTGCCTTTTCTGAACTATCACAGATCCGAAATTACAGCTCTAATTTGTGAAATCTGTTTGTCTTCCCCTTATAAATTTTTTCACTTGATAGATTTAAATCCCCAAAACTTCCATGGCGTCTTATGACATAAACCGTGACCCACCATATTACATTAGGCCCCGCTTAACCCGCGATCATCCACTTAAGCCCATAATACGGCCATCTTCCGGTTTAATCAAGCTGGCTTGCTCTGAACTGAATCTCTATAGCTTTATCCTTGTATAGAAGTTGAAACAACAACTCATAACTCGCCACATATCTACTGGTTTAATGACATCCTGAGTTGCTTTATTGTAGGTCGTGCACCCAATCATGCCCAAGACAATTACATCTTGTGACTGGGTTGCATCCATTGTTACCCAGGCAATTCTTGAAGATTATGTAAAGATTGGTTTCTTACCGGCCAAAGACGCCATTCACTGGCGTGCTCCTAATCCGGGTGAGGCCAAACCTCAGCCGCAAGCCAACGAAGTTATCTTTTTCACTGATCACATGAACGGGGCTTCTCACCGCCCGGGTCAAAACTCTTCTGTGATGTTCTGCATTTTATTCGACTTCATCCTCAATACATCGGGCCCAACTCCATTTCCAATATTTGCAACTTTCAAGTCTTCTATGAGGTATACCTTCAAGAAGAACCTAGTATTGACCTCTTCAGAGAGTATTTCTACCTGAACTGCCAAAATGAGTTTACTAACGGCCCTAGGCAAGAACTCGGAGGGATTTCAGTTCAGCATCGCAGAGACGCCATTGTCCCTTACGCTTCCCTTCCAAGCCATCCCAAAGACTCGAATCAAACCTGGTTCTACTGCAAGGACACTTCTCCTGCTGATGAAAATCCCTTACCAGGCTATTGTGAACAACGGCTCAACCCAAAGCATCCTCTTCCTGGCTGGCTTACCACTGCTGAATGGGCCAAACTTGCCCCTACCTTCTCAATGGTTAGGGCATTGCTGGGCAACGGATTAACCGTGATTGATCTAGTTTGGTCCTGGGTAGCTTGGAGGATTATACCCTTAAGCCGTCGGCCCGGTTTAATGTGCACATACACTGGTGATACCAAAGACCCACTGCGTTACAATTCAAAGCGTTTGACTGATAAAGCAATCAATGATATGACCAAGACTCTTCTCAACGACACCTAGGAAAGCTGCAGTAGAGTGGGTCTAAATCCCTTCTGCGAACTTAACCCGGCACCGGAGGTATGTCTGTCCGGTATACATACTTTTTAACTCATTGCTCGTAGAATCTGGCAATCCTAACCTTTATTGTAAACTTTCTCAGGCTGGATCCGCTTTTTGGGATAAAAGATATGATGGAAAAGCCGCCAAGAAGGCCAGAGCCAAGACCAAAGCCATGAAGAGAAGTAAAAAGACATCCACTGCTTTTGACACTTTTAACGTGGATGAAGATGAAGAATCGGAGGTAGACCTTGATTCCCTTAGCTCCTTTTTCATCCATCTTATTGACACTGATTACTATCAGGATGACGCGGAGAGCAACCAGGCGGTTGATGATGAGGTAACCATTATTTCCTTCGACTCAGAGCCTTTGCCAAGACAGAAAATCTGACGCGTGATCCGGAAAGTAAGGTTTTCTAACCCTTCAGCCCACATGGATCCCAACTTTATTTTGAAGCAACAACAGCATGAGAATCAATGCAGAACCCGGAAGAGTGGAGGTGGAGAACTTTCCTCTAGTTTGCCTAACACGCCAGCCCCACACAAACACCGGAATGAGGTATTCAAAAAATCTGACTCTTATTTATTTTAACCCAAATATCGTCCATCCAGTACCTCATGCTTCTGAATCGAATTATTAGGGGACCTCCCACTCTTCGTCCGATGACTCTTCTCAGACTCATCTTCCTCCTTTCAAGACTGCCCCTGGGTACCAACTTAAACCTGTGTTTTTTTAACATCTTTAAATTCATACTAACTTTCTGAATCCTCCTGTAGTGGGAAAGCAAAGCCTAGCAAAAAGGCCAGAATAACCAAGCCCACAGAAGATCCCAAACCTCGTGAGCCAGAAAAACAAGCACCAAATTCTGAAACCTCTTTGCAACAACCGGATAATCCTACCAATGACCCGCCACCAGAAAATCATGGCACCTCTGCTGATCCTATGGTCGCTGATCCTTTGGTTGCTGAACCGCCAAGCCCAACTATTCCAAAACCGAACACTGAAGAAGTTGTGGTCACTGCGACTGGTTTTCAAGAACCAGCGAACCCTGTTGCTCTGGCTAAACATTCTGCCAAGGAAGAGCTGGTCGAGAGGCGCAAGGTCAAATTTGACATGGCCAATTACTCACATTTGAGCATTAGTGAAATTCTCTCCGGCTATCTGAATCAAATACACAGTAGTCGTGAACTAGAAATTGACATGGTCAAGCACATGCATCAGAAACACAAGGTATTGATTCTTGCTCTCTATTGAGATATATTCCTTTAGCCCCCAAGTCTACTGAATATGATATAATAGAGTATATAGTAGACTTGTTAAATAGCCTTTTCACTATGCTTCTGAATCAGAACATGTAGCCCCCAAGGGTCGGCTTAAATTATTAAGTTAAGCCAGTTCTTTGGTTAACAATTATCAGACTTGCATCGATAGCCCCCAAGGGCCAGCTTAAACTATTAAGTTAAGCTGGTTCTTATCACTTGTGAAAAAACCTCATCTAGTCATCCTTGCAAACCGGGTAAACTTGGATAAATGATGAACGGGGTCATCTATCATTGAATCGTAAAACAAACTTTGCATCCATTAGACCCCAAGTGCCAAATGATGCTGCTTGCAAATGGCTTGGGACTTCTAAATAACTCCATAAAGAAACTTTTTGTACCCATTAGCACCCAAGTGCCAAGTGCTATTGCTTCCAAAGGGCTTGGGATTTATCAATATACATTGTTTCATAACTATTCATACTTGTTTGGACTTTTCTTCTTTCAGGAAGCATCCACTCAATTTCAATCTCAGCTGACTGGCTTGAAATCCCGGCTTGAAGCACAAGAAGTTGAGACCCAGAAGGCTGACTCCAAGTTCAAATTTAGCTTGGATGAAAATGAGAAGCTCAAAACTGACTTTAACGCTGAGAAAACCGCCTGGGCTGAAGAAAGGGCCACCTAGATCCAAAGGGTTGAGAAAGTTGAGGCCTCATTGGAAGAGGTCACTACCAATTTTGCCGGCTTACAGCATCACATCAATCAAATGACCTTTGCTATTTTTGGTAAGATCATTTTATATCTTAATGATTTTCTTTCCTTTGTTATAATCCGCCTAGTGAATCAATCATAATCTCCCATGCAGGTCCTAGAAGCAGCAACCTTGGGAAAGAAACACTGATAAAGCTCAAGGCAGTTTATACCATAGTAGAGCAACTGTATACCGGAGCTCAATGCACAATCGCCGCCATCTGCCCAAGCAAGCAAACACCGTCTCTTCTCGGCAATGTGTTAAGCAACCTTTCCATCTTGCCAGCCCGGATTGAAGAAAACAAGCGGTTAGCTGCGAGAGACAGTGCCCTTGTGGCTTTAAGCCGGGCTAAGGCATGGCAGTCAGAACTAGACCCGGCTGAGCTAGCCACTGGTTATCCCAGTCTTAAAGAGGACGGGTCTCCTTTTGATAAGAAAGACTTTGTTGCCTGTGTAAAAGCGGTGTGTCCTCTGGCGAGTCTACTTGTTGAAGAAACTGATCTGTCCAAATATCAGGCGGCTTACATCGCAGAAAATCAGAAGATGCCCACACCAGCTTATAAAGTTCCAGATCTTATCCCTCCAGTCTGTAAGCATACTTTTGCCCCGGACATTGATCCGTCTGAGCTTATTGATGACGGTGCTGAATTTCAAGCCTTGACTGGTATCAATTGGTCATTGCCTGACTTCCAGACGGTGGAAGAAGAATAAGAAGAACCGGCGCAGGATGACCCGGAAGCTTCAAACCGCCAAGGCCAGGAAAAGTGATCCGCTGGGCGGTTCTTTATTTGCACCACCAGGAACTGTTTAAAAAAACAATCTATCCATTTGGGCTCACGGAGCCATGTAATAGGCTAGTTAAGTACTGATCTGTTGTGCCATCGTGCATGTTTTGTTCGCATAACACTGTTGATCCGTCATTGGGAGATCTGTCCCTTATGCTTTATGGTATGATCAACTATGCAATTCTGGTTTGTTGTTTTTCCCTATATATAAACAAACAACAAGTGCCCTGGCGGTTACCCCAGGGCGGATCATGATGCCCCATATAAAAAACCACTAAGGACTAAACAGTCCATAATCAGAGTCGGTTTGTAAAAAACCGTATATAATGAAATAAATATCATACCTGTGATATTTGTTCATACTGCCGACTTATCATAAGTCACGTGGTAAAGGCAATAGCCCATAGAAAGAAGCACAATGCCCTGTTCAATATATTCATACTGCCGGCTTATAACGCCGCATGCAGCAAGGGGTGATATCCCAAAACTTGAGCGGAAAGCTCAAAGCATATGATCATTATATCCTGGCGACTTAAATTCCAAAGCTAGGCCAGGTTAATAACACTCCGGATAAAGATATACATGAACCATAAGGCAACATGGCCCTAATTGGTGTTTCCACCATGTAATGATATGTGACAAGAGACAAAACTCCAAAAAATGTTCAAATGAAAGTCAAATCGGAAAACAAGGCTTTCATAGGCCGCCAAGTGCTTTTATGGGTTGCACATCTGCTGAGTTAAACCTTGATTCAAAACCTTGTAAGCCGGACCTCACATGACCAATCACCGTTTTAACGTTGACAAGTTCAGGGTCTTTATAAGATTAACTATCAAGAGTACAACGAGTCATTCCAGGATTACCTAGGCGGAGTGGCACACTTACAAAGGCAGGATAACCCAGATTTTTTGGTGAATACACCTAGGCGTCCAAGCCTAAAGGGTCATAGCTATGCTTAATGAGCCCCCAAGTTAAAATTCATTCCAGGTCTATAAACCGGAATCAGAGCTATGCTCCATGAGGAAGCCCCCAAGTATGTTTCAGTCATCACGTATAAGCCGGATCAAGAGGGTAGTCATGGCTATGCTCAATGAACAGGAAGCCCCCGAGTGATCATATGAAGCAACAATAAAGACTCATATTCTTTAGAAATGAAACGACAGAGGCCCTGATTTAGCAGGGATGTCGGCTTTATTATATTCATGATAATATATACACTGATAAAGTATGTACATCACAAGAGTCGATGGCTCTGGTGTAATAAGGCCGAAGATGAGCAATATTCCACGGCCGGTGGGTCTCCTCCTCCGACGTGTGTGAGTCCTTGTGGTTTCGAACATCGATAAGGTAGTATGACCTGTTGTTCAGATTCTTGCTGACCACAAAGGTCCCTTCCCAAGGTGGGGATAGCTTGTGCATGTAAGTTTGATCCTGGATGAGCCGGAGCACTAGGTCGCCTTCTTGAAAGGTTCTGGTTTTAACCCGGCGGCTGTGATAACGCCGCAGATCTTGCTAGTAAATCACTGAACGAGCCGCCGCAAAGTCACACTCCTCATCTAATAGGTCAATAGCATCCTGACGTGATTTCTTATTGTCAGCTTCAACATAAGCCGCCACACGAGGCAAATCATGACGTATGTCACTGGGGAGAACCGCCTCAGCTCCATAAACCATGAAGAAAGGTGTATAACCCGTAGATCTGTTGGGGTGGTACTAATACTCCAAAGCACTGAGGGCAAATCTTCCACCCAACAACCCGGTGTTCTCTGCAAAGGAACCATAAGCCGGGGTTTGATACCTCTCAAGATTTCTTGATTTGCTCGTTTAGCTTGGCCATTAGACTAGAGGTGAGCCACTGATGATACATCAAGTCGGATATGCTCTTGTTGACAGAATTCTTTCATTGTTCCCTTAGACAAATTTAGTACCATTATCAATGATGATACTATGAGGATACCCAAAACGAAAGATCACCTTTTTGATGAATTGAACCGTCGTGGCTGCATCACATTTGCTGACCGGCTCAGTCTCAACCCACTTTGTAAACTTGTCAACCGCCACCAAGAGGTGGGTCTTTTTATCCTTGGACCTTTTGAAAGGCCCAACCATATCCAGCCCCCAGACTGCAAATGGCCATGTAATTGGAATCATCCTCAATTCTTGAGCTGGCACATGAGCTCGTCTTGAGAACTTCTGACAACCATCACATTTACTGACCAGATCTTCTGCATCAACATGAGTCGTTAGCCAATAAAATCAATGAGGAAAAGCTTTAGAAACGAGAGACTTAGAGCTGGCATGATGATCGCAATCTCCTTCATGAATCTCCTTAAAATTTCACCACCCTCCCCAGGAGAAACGCATCGTTAAAACACCCTTGTAACACTGCATCTATGAAGCTCACCATTGACAATAGTCATTGACTTAGACCTCTGGGTTATCTGCCTGGCCAAAGTTTCATCCTCAGGTAACTCGGTCTGGGTCATGTAAGCCAAATACGGAACAGTCCAATCAGGGATAGACATGAAGAGCCGCCACCAATTGTGCCTCCAGGTCAAGAACTGCTAAGTCCTCCTCCGTAGGCAATTTTACTAATGGGTTATGCAAAGTATCACGGAAAATATTAGGGGGGACAGGCTTACGCTGAGACCCCAGCCGGCTTAATGCATCAGTTGCTTCATTTTTCCTTTGATCAACATGCTCCACTTGATATCCTTTGAAGTGACCAGCAATAGTATCCACCTCTCGGTGATAAGCCGCCATGAGTGGATCCTTGGAATCCCAGGTTCCTAACACTTGCTGAGTCACCAAAACATCTTACCCGGCTTAGATTCATCTCTTTAGCCATCCGAAGACCATGGAGTAAGGCTTCATATTCAGCTGCATTGTTAGTACAAGGGAACATCAACCTTAAAACATAACAAAATTTATCACCTCGTGGGGAAGTCAATATAACTCCAGCCCCCGAGCCTTCCAACTGCCTGGATCCATCAAAATGAATAGTCCAATATGTATGATCTGGCTTATCCTTAGGCATCTGCAACTCTGTCCAATCATTGATGAAGTCCACAAGTGCTTGAGATTTTATAGCCGTCTGAGGCACATATTTTAAACCATGAGGTCCAAGCTCAATGACCCACTTAGCTACCCGACATGTGGCTTCTCTGTTTTGAATAATATCCCCCAAAGGAGCAGAGCTAACCACAGTGATGGGATGACCAAGAAAATATTGTTTCAATTTGCGACTAGCCATGAACACGCCATAAACCAGCTTCTGCCAATGTGGGTATCTCTGCTTAGACTCAATGAGCACCTCACTGACACAATAGACCGGCCTTTGAACCGGATGCTCCTTGCCTGACTCCTTCCTTTCAACCACAACTGCTACACTGACCGCCTGGTTGTTTGCAGCCACATATAACAGCAAAGGCTCCTTCTCAATGGGGGCTGCAAGAACCGGCGGCTTAGCCAGTTGCTTCTTAAGTGCCTCAAATGCCTCGTTAGCAGCATCGCTCCAGACAAAATTATCTGTCTTTTTCATCATCTGATACAGAGGGATGGCCTTCTCTCCCAGGCAACTTATAAACCGGCTCAAAGCCATGATGCAACCCGCCAAATGTTGGACGTCATTGATACATGCCGGTTTAACCAAAGAGGTGATAGCCTTGATCTTATCTGGGTTAGCTTCAATGCCTCTCTCAGACACCAAAAAACCCAATAAGTTGCCCGCTGGTACACCAAAGACACACTTGGCCGGGTTAAGCATCATCTGGTAGACCTGGAGATTGTCAAAGGTTTCCTTAAGATCCTCAATCAACGTCTCCTTCTTCCTGGATTTCACAACAATATCATCCACATAAGCATGAACATTGCGCCTAATCTGGCCATGAAGGCAATTCTGAACACACAGTTGGTAAGTCGCCTGGGCACTCTTAAGCCCAAAAGGCATAGATACATAGCAGAAGGCTCCAAAGGGAGTGATGAAGGCTATCTTCTCCTAGTCCTTAACCGCCGTTTCGATCTGATGATAGCCGGCGTAAGCATCCAAAAAACTCAAGTGCTCACAACCCGCCGTAGCATCAATGATCTGATCAATACGAGGGACAGCAAAAGGATCAGCTTGACAGGCCTTGTTAAGGTCTGTATAATCCAACACATACGCCAAGTGCCATTTTTCTTAAGTACTAGCACCGGGTTAGCCAACCATTCAGGATGAAAAACTTCAACGATGAACCCTGCCGCTAAGAGCCGGGACACCTCTTCACCAATTGCCTTGCGCCTTTCCTCATTGAACCGGTGAAGAAACTGTTTGACCGGTTATAACTTGGGATCCAGATTAAGAGTGTGCTCATTAAGTTCCCTCGGTACACCTGGCATATCAGAAGGCTTCCATGCAACGATGTCCTGGTTCTCATGGATGAACTCGATGAGCGCGCTTTCCTATTTCGGATCCATATTAGCACTTATGCTGAACTGCTTTGAAGAATCGCCAGGAACAAAATCAACCATCTTAATATCATCTGCCGACTTAAACTTCATTAAGGGCTCATTCTCTGTGGTTGGCTTCTTCAAGGGCATCATATCCGTCGGGTCAACATTGTCTTTATAAAACTTCAATTCTTAAGTGCTGCAAGCCGACTCAGCATAAGCAGCATCACCCTCTTCACAATCCAGAGCAATTTTTTCTGTTGCCATGCACCGCAATGGTGCCTTTGTGACCCGACATCTTAAGCAGCAAATAAACATAACATGGTCGTGCCATAAACTTGGCGTAAGCCAGCTGCCAAACAAGGCATGGTATGGGCTCTTAATTTTCACCACCTCAAAGGTTAACTTCTCAGCTCTGGAATCATTTTCATCTCCAAACGCCACTTCCAGTGTTATCCTACCCACAGGATACGCCGACTTACCAGGCACCACCCCATGAAAGACGGTAGAAGATGGCCTAAGATCCTTGTGAGTTAAATTCATGCGACAAAAGGTCTCATAATAAAGGATGTTGATACTGCTGCCTCCATCCATGAGCACCTTTGTGAGTTTATGTCCTCCTTCCTGCGGAGTAACCACCAAGGCCAGCTGACCCGAATTGTCGACCCGGGGCGGGTGATCTTCTCGGCTCCATAGGCTACTCAGACCACCTTAAGTATCGGGGCACTGCCCATTCAACAGAATTCACCGCCCGCTTATGGATTTTCTGATCTTGCTTGCACAAACTGGTGGTGAACACGTGATACTAACCACCGTTCAGCTGCTTTGGATTACTCTGATAACCAGACTACTGCTGCTGGTTTCCTTGGTTAGACTGTTGATTAAAACCTCCTTGATTGCCTTGACCCTGAAAGCCAGAGCTTGAACCGCAACCACCAAAGCTAGGTCCGTGAGAGCCGTTCCAGAGCTACCATGTGGGCCATGATTGAAAAAATTGGAGTTCCTAATTTCCTTCATGATGTAACAATCCTTCAAAAGATGACCGAATGGCTTATCGCGTGTGTCGTGCCTTGGACAGGGTTGATTCAGCACAACCTCAAGGTTGAGTCTTGACCCTTGGGGCGGCTTTCCCTTGCGACGCTGATTATTATTCTGCACATTGGTGTTAGCCACAAAATCAAAATTACCATCAGCCTTACGCTTACCGTTGCCGGCTTGGCCCCCCGGGTTATGCTGCTGCCCTTTCGCATTGCCGCCCTTCTTTCCCTTCCCTAGCTTATCATCATCAGACTCGGGATCCTTGGTACGGTCAAACTCGGCATATTTGACGAGAGCCGCCATTAGCTCCCCCATGTTGTTGCAGTGGCACTTAAGCTGCCCCAGCTTCTGCTTAAGAGGGAGGAAACGGCAATTCTTCTCTAACATCAAGACAGCAGAACCGGCATTGATACTATCTGACGAGTGTATTATTGACGAGATCCGGTGCACCCAATGGGTTGTTAACTCACCTTCACCTTGAACGCAAGAATTCAAATCCAGAATCGACATAGGCTGCTTGCATGTGTCTTTGAAATTTTGAATAAAACACCTCTTTAACTCTGCCCATGACCCAATAGAATTATTGGGCAGGGTTTTTAACCACGTACGAGCCGGCCCATCCAACATCATGGTGAAGTACTTAGCACACGCAGCATCACCAACATCCAGCATCTCCATGGCCATCTCATAACTCTCAATCCAAGCCTCTGGGGGCTGATCCGCTGTGTAATTAGGCACCTTATGGGGGCCCTTGAAATCTTTAGGCAAACGCTCGTTACGCTGATCCGACACTAAACACGGCACCCCCAAGGTTCTATAGGTCACTCCTGCCTCCACATACGCTAAAGGATAAACCGGAGATTGTTGTTGAGCTGCCAACTGAGCCGCCAGCTCCGCCTCACGCCGCGCTCTGCCCTGGTCTACCAAAATCGGAGCATCATTGCCAACACGCGGTGGGTCGGACCTGCGAGGCTGGTTGTGGTGCCTCTCACTGCTTGACACGGCCGGTTTATCAATGTGCCTGCTATAACTCCTGCTTGGACGGGGTGTTGAGTGGATACGATCATGACTGTATGAATAAGCCGCCTGCTGGGCCACAACCATCTGAAGAAGCTCTCCGGCTCTCCGTATTTCCATTGCCGCTGGCGACTCATCTTGGGCTGGGAGAGCCGCCAGCCGTGTAGATGCAGCTATCACGTTATCTAATGGGTTAGAAAAATGCCCCAGAGGCGTTGGAACATGCTGAGGAGGGGTTATGTTCAGACGTGGGGGGTCTGTAGCCCGTGGCTGAACCGGTCCGCTCGCGCCTCAGCGGTCCAATTCACACTGGGTGGGTTACTAGGTCCTGCTCCAGGCGTGTTGAAAAGGTTCCTCGCATCATAAGTCGGGGGCAGCCAGCTCACATGCCTTCTGTTGAAAATAACGTTTGATGCATCCATGTCCAAGCTCAAGCGGAAGCTCTCCACCTGAAGCCATTCTGCCTCCCTCTATAAGGCAGCTCACTCCGTTGCCATCCGGGTGTTCTCCGTGTTTAATTCGTCCTTGGCTTGTGCTATCTCATCACGCAATTTTGTAACCTCCGCGTTATGTTGAGCTTGATTTGCCGGGTTAACCTCCGCCATTAACAACATTGTCAGAGCATCCAGCAGATTGGACAAAACTCTAGCCGGCGGGCGCATGGGGCCTCCTGCCCCAGAGCCGTCGCTGCTGCTGACCAGGAGATCATTGCCGTTGCAGTCGTAGAGTCCTGCGCTGGCTGTGTACCGGCCATGAAGACCATGACCCAGTGTGGCGGCTTGTAGGGGTCCAGAATACTATCGCCATCGAAGCAACCCCCAAGCCTGACATCCTGAACCTAGTAGATGGAGTTGGTCTCAATAGTAGAAGACTCGTTGCCTGAGTAAATAACCGTCTCACCACCCGATTCAGATCCTTCTTCTAGTTCCGCTCCATGAATGAAACCAATAAAAACATGCTTTGGGTCGGCTTTAGCCTTGGCAGGTCGCGTGCACCGAGCCGACTCGATGATGTCGGTGCAGATGTCCGGCTCAGCTTTCGACTCACCGATCTTGCCGATGAAGACGTGAATTCCGCCAAAGGGGACCCGGTACCCGTACTCGATTGAGTCGGCCTCAGGGCCCCGGCCCTCATCGTTGATGTAGAGTTTGCCACGATGACTCTTGGTCATCCGGCCCACAACGTACCCCTTGAGCCCTGCGAAGCTGCCCTTCAAGAACTCGAAACCACCATGCACTGGCCCCATGGTGGGCACCAACTGTCATGGAATTGTCACGTCAGATGTCCTAGCATAAGGACTTAGGTGTGGAGCCATCGCAACGTAGTTAGCTTGAAGGGGTTAAATGGGACAAGGGACACAAAGAGTTTATACTGGTTCGGCCCCTCGCGGTAGAGGTAACAGCCTAATCCAGTGTAGGGTGGTTATTGCTTGGGCTTCGATTACCAGGGAGCGAATACGCTTGACCTAGTTCTTGATCTCTTATTTTCCTCCCTAACTCGCCGCCAGGTCGTCCCTTTATATACACAGGTTCACGCCCGGTGGCTTACAAAGTCCTGGCCGGCTCATAGACAATGTGTCCGTCTCGGTGACTAACTAAGCCTGCCTTACAATACAAGTTATTCTCATGGCGGTTCATCCTCTTGGGCCCTAAGTCGCCTCTGGGTCTTGGGCCATCAGCGGGCTGTTATGACCCGCCATCTTCATGGGTTATCTCCAGTGGTATGACCCGGCCCCTCCTGGGAGGTTCATACCCAGTAGTTATATCCCCAACACAATCTTTTTGAGGCAAAGGACAGGCCAAAATGGTCTCTTATGATAAGAAAAGTGTTCTTGAGGTTACACCGGAATTTCATCTAGTCACTTTCATCATGTTGGTTTGATTTGTGTTCACTACTTTGATAATTTGATATGTGGGTGGACCGGTGCTTAGGTGTTGTTCTTACTTGAACAAACCTCCTACTTATGATTAACCCCCTCGCAAGCATCCGCAACTACGAGAAAAGTATTAAGAATAAATCTAACAATAGCATTAAACTTTTCGATCCAAATCAGTCCCTTAAGGATAGTGCATAAACTATGGTTTAAGCTTCTATCACTCTCGCAACCCATCATCTAATAAATACTCCACAATGCATTCCCTTAGGTCCAAGTATGGTGAAGTGTCATGTAGTCGACGTTTACAAGACACCACTAAGGGAATCACAACATACATATCATCAAAATATCGAACACATATCAAGTTCAAATGATTACTTGCAACAAGATTTCTCCCGTGACCTCGAGAACAAAAGTAACTACTCACAAATGATAATTATGCTCATGATCGGAGGGGCATTAAATAGCATAATGGATCTGAACATATAATCTTCCATCGAATAAACCATATAGTAATCAACTACAAGATGTAATCAACACTACTAGTCACCCACAAGTAGCAATCTATAGTTCCGGTACAAAGATTGAACACAAGAGATGAAATAGGGTTTGAGAGGAGATGGTGTTGTTGAAGATGTTGATGGAGATTGCCCTCCCCAAGATGGGAGAGTTGTTGGTGATGATGATGATGACTTCCCCCAACGGGATGGAAGTTCCCTCAGCGGAATCGCTCCGCCGGAGGGCAAAAGTGCTCCTGTCCAAGTTCCACCTCGAGACGGCGGCGCTTCATCCCGAAAGTCCTCCCCTCATTTTCCTAGGTCAAAATGACTTATATACCAGAAGATAGGCACCGAAGGTGGGCCGAGGAGGGCACAACCCACCAGGGCGCGCCTGGGCTCCCTGGCATGACCAGGTGGTTTGTGCGCACCTGGTGGGCCTTCTCTGGTAGTTATTTGCTCCAATATTTCTTATTTATTCCATACAAAATCCCTGTGAAGTTTTAGCTCATTTGGAGTTGAATAGGTAGCCTGACGTAGCTTTTTCAGGTCCAGAATTCCAGCTCCCGGTATTCTCCCTCTTTGTGTGAACCTTGCATATTATGAGAGGAAATGAATTGGAATTACTCCAAAAAGCATTATTATGCATAAAACATTATAAATAATAGTAGGAAAACATGATTCAAAATGGACGTATCAACTCCCCCAAGCTTAGACATCACTTGTCCTCAAGCGAAAACCGAAATCGAAAAACATGTCTGCATGCTTAGAGAGAGAGAGGTGTCGATAAAAACAAAATACGGACATAGGAGCATCATGTATATTATTATAACAGCAACAAACTTTAACATAAAACTTTATCATATAACTTCTATCATAGAGTTCTCATGAACAAGTAACAATTCATCACAACATCGAAGTATAAAGCATAAACTCTATTGAAAACCAACAAACTATGTTCTCAGTCAACTTTGCAACTACAATTCATCATCTTTTCAGGAAGGGTCACGTATCAGAGCCTTTTTGGCAAGTCCACATACTCAACCATCATATAGTCTTGTATGATTTCTAACACTCACCTCATACACATAAGAAAAAAGTTTCAACCAGACACATAGAAAGATAGGGGCTTATAGTTTCGCCTCCCAACATACTCACCTCAAGGGTGATGTCAACGATAATAACTCATGCTACCCATATCCAACTGGATATATGTGCCTAGATATTTCCTCACCATATTATGCTTGCCAAAAGTTAAAAAGGAATAGAGAGAAAAACTTTGACTCTTGCATAAAAGTAAAAGATAGGCCCTTCGTAGAGGGAAGCAGAGGTTGCCATGCGCTTTTTGTTTGTATGCTCAAACTCTTAGTGCAAAAGAACGTCACGTTATATTGCCCCTTATGATAGCAACCTTTATTATGCAGTCTGTCTCTTTTATTCTTCGCTATCACAAGTTCGTACAACGCTCAATTTGCTCTTACACTAAATAATCCAAGACTATTAGAAGCAATTTTTATTGCCTTTTTGCACCGATGACAACTTACTTCAAGGATCTTACTCAACCCTTAGGTACGTATGGTGGACTCTCAAAACAAGATATCGGTTTAAGGGTTTTTGGATGCACAAGTAGTATCTCTACATAGTGCGGAATTTTTGGCTAGCAAATATGGGGGCAAGCACCACATGTTGAAGGATCTATGACAATATAACTTCTATGTGAATATGAACAAACATAAATCATTACGTTGCTTCCTTGTCCAACGTCAACAATCTTGGCATGTAATATTAGATGGGGCTCACAATTACAAAAGATGTCCAAGATGGTGTATTTGCATGTGAATCTTCTCTTCCCTTATTAATTTTTTCATGAATTGCATCATTGACCAATGTTATGTTTGTCAATCTCCAATAAAATTTTCTACTTATACTCTTCCTAATGTGATGTCATTACTTACCATAAGATTAGCATATGATCTTTTTCATTTATTTCCTTTCTTTTTATTGAACATTAAAGTGAATAAAACAAAACTCAAACTAAACTATATTATATATCTCGCACATGATTACAAGGATAGATCACTAAGCAAACACTCGAAAAGAAAGGATCGAACTAAAATTTTGTTCATCTAAAGCAAAAGATAACTATGGATCGAACTAAGATAAGTAAAGGTAAAAGATAATGGAGGTGATACGATACCGGGGCACCTCCCCCAAGCTTGGCACAAGCCAAGGAGAGTGGCCATACCCGGTACTCAATTCTCCTTTTGTGATGAAGAAGGAGGTGGTGGTGATGAAGTAGTAGCAATCTTGTCCTTCATGATCAAAAGATTCTCCAATCTACGGATGACGCTCCGAAGGGCGATGATATGCTCTTGCAATAGAATATTTTCACGGGTGAGATATTTATTTTGCACATGAACCATTTCGATGATTCGAAAGGCTTCGATCTCAGTGGGGTGAGATGATCATAGTAAGGTTTAAGGATATCTTCTTCTTCTTCCTTGGCAGGCAAGGCCTGCTCAACCATCGGTGCTTGATCTCGAGTGGCCTCCTTGCTCTTGTCCCCTTTGACGGCTTCTACGGGCTCTTCTCTCTTTAGCTTGATCTTCATCAACCAAGCATCCTCTTCCACGTTGTTGGAGGAGGAAGAAGACATGATTCCTGGCTTAACAGATCTGACCGAAAATAGCAAGAAAAGAAAATAGAAGATTTCTCTGCGATACAGTGGTCAATAGGTTCGGGGGGTATATAAAGATTTTTTTATCTTGGGAAACAAGCAAACGGAAGAAAAACGGAGTCCAGAAGGTACCCGACATGGGCACAACCCACCTCGGCGCGCCTGGCTTGCCAGGCGCACCCTGGTGTCTTGTGCCCACCAGGGGTGCCTTCCTGGTTGTTTCTTATTTTCCTAATTTTTGTTATATTCCAAAATGGACAGAAAATATTTTTGCGGATTTTTTGGAGTCTGTGTACTTGCTGTATCACGTACCTCCTTTTTTCACGATTATGGAGTGTTCCACAAGGTTTCTTTTATGTGTTCTTCCGGTGTCATAGTTTGGATAATATTGCTTTCAACATTAATGGGCGTACCTGAGATATATTGTTCTATTCGTTGCCCATTAACAACTTTCGGGTTAGTACCTTCGGCATTATTTATTTTGATGGCTCCATATCGATAAACCTCCTCCATAACATAGGGTCCTTCCCATTTGGAGAGGAGTTCTCCTGCAAAGAATCTGAAATGAGAGTTGTACAAAAGAACAAATTCTCCAACCTTGAACTCACACTTTTGGATTCTTTAATCATGCCATCTTTTAACTCTTTCTTTAAATAACTTGGCATTTTCATAAGCTTGGGTTCTCCATTCATATAGTGAGCTAACATCAAATAACCTGTTTTCACCAGCAAGTTTGAAATCATAGTTGAGTTCTTTAATTGCCCAATAAGCTTTATGTTCTAACTCAAGAGGAAAATGACAAGCTTTTCCATAAACCATTTTATAAGAAGACATACTCATAATATTTTTATATGCTTTTCTATAAGCCCAAAGTGGGTCATCTAATTTCTTAGACCAATTCTTTTGGGACCTATTGACAGTTTTTTGTAATATTAACTTTATTTCTCTATTGCTAAGTTCAACTTGACCACTAGAATGAGGATGGTAGGGTGATGCAATTATATGGTTAACATCATATTTAGCAAGCATTTTACGGAAAGCACCTTTAATAAAGTGTGACCACCATCAGTCATTAAATATCTAGGGACTCCAAACCTTTAGAAAATGAACTCCTTAAGCATTTTAATGGAGGTGTTGTGATCAGCACTACTAGTTGGAATAACTTCTACCCACTAAGTAACATAATCAAGAGCAACCAAAATATGTGTATACCCATTAGAGGAAGGAAAAGGTCCCATGAAATCAAATCCCCAAACATCAAATGGTTCAACAACAAGTGAATAATTCATAGGAATTTCTTGACGCTTACCAATATTTCCAATTATTTGACATTCATCACAAGATAAACAAACTTATGGGCATCCTTGAAGAGAGTAGGTCAATAAAAACCAGATATCAATACCTTGTGGTAGTTCTATCTCCCGCATGATGTCCCCCATAAGCTTCGGGGTGACATTTCGGTAGGATTTGTCCCTGTTCATGCTCAGGTACACAACGTGATGCGGAGCATCCTACGGGCATCACCATGTCAAGGGTCCGTTTGGCAAGTGACACGTGCGACCTCTACTTCTCATACATAAAGGTGAATCTTCTCCTTTACACGTGTTCACTTGACCACTTCGAGGATGGTATACTACTTGACAATCCTCTCGTGTGCATGCATAGGTATTGTCGGAGCTTCACGGACGACGAAGAAGAGTGCAAGCGCCAAGGATCACGTACACCATCCGCGAGGGAAGCATGGAAGAGAAGATGGAAGATACGGAGCTGCTACAAGTCACAGCCACCGGACGACCGGTCCTTACCGGACGTCCGACGCCTGGAGGTTTAGCCTGCCAGAACAGCTACAGCCGAGGGACTCTACAGCGCCCGGACGACCGCCAGATACCGGACGTCCGATAAGCCCCAGCGCTCGGACGACTGACACCGACCGGACGTCCGGTGCCACCTTCACAGAAGGAAAACAACGGAAGTCCGAAGACTTCCGGACGTCCGGCCTGTCCCGAGCCACCGGACGTCCAACCCCCACCGGACGTCCGGTAACTGCTTGTGTGCAGCCGCGGCCTTTGGCCTCGTATCCTCTCCCACTTACCCCTTCATGGCTAAGACTATAAATAGACCCTCTCCACCTCCTTTCTAGGGTTTGCATACGTTTAGGTCATTTGAGATAGAGCTTTGCTCATCCATACAGATCTACTCCTCGTGAGAGACCGCGGCCTCTTTGGAGAAGATCCATCTTAGATTCCAGACCCCATTCATGGGATGACCCTCAAGACCTCCTCATGGAGATGAACTACCGCCACTTGTATCGTCCTTTGTTGGATTTGGACCGTGTATCTCTTTGTGATTCGAGGATCTAGCATATGTGTGACCGGATCTCGTTGGTTTGAGTGATTCTCTTGCGTTTTCCCTCGTGTTCCCCTCATTTTCCCTCTCGTGTTCTTCGTGTTCTTGGTACGATTCCCTCCAAATGTGAAAGATCATGCGTCTAGGGTTCTACCCTACATCATCTTGGATTAGAGCAAGGTTGATCACGAATTTGGAGCTCCTACCCCTCGTTTCTCTAGCTTGATTTTGTTGTGTTCTTCCCTAAATTCGATAGTCCTCACCAAAAATAGCCCCAAAAATAGCCACCGGACATCCTTCCATTTCCGGACGTCCGTAACCTGTAGTTTCACACTTGAGCTGATTTTTCTTTCGTCCATAACTAATTCATCCGAACTCCGATTTTGATGTTCTTTAGCTTGTTTTGAAGCTATTGACATCCCACATCACACAAAAATACTACCAATATCATTTGACTCCATAAAATTTTTGGAATTTTGGCATCTTTGCCTATGGCTTCCACCACATCATCCGCTACATCACCACCGACTTCCGCCACCTAACCCATTTTGCTTGCCATAGCATTAGTGGTTGCTTGAGTAGTGATTCGAGTCTCCTAAGGTGTTTCGGCTACTTAGGAACGGTTGCTTCTTCATCAACCACCACCTCCACTTCCACATAACCTTGTCCACCATACACTTCCGACAACCCAACTTAACCCAATTTTGTTTGAGCTTGTTTGAGTTGTGGCTTGTGTCTCCTAAGGTGTTTAGCCTACTTAGGGATGGCAACTTCAACTTCGACTCACATAGCCCATCACTCCACTTCCGCCTTGCCAAGTGCAAACTACCACCATTTTGACATTTGCCTTTGGTGATTTTGAGTTTGCGGTTTTTCCGTTTCCTAGGGTGTTTCGGCTAACTAGGAACGGGTCGACACCGGCAACACCGCCTCTCATCATCGCCATGGACGGTAACCTCGACAACACCATTGTATAGTGATAACCCCTGGCCCATTTTGCGTTACATTCCTATCGAGACTGGCCATTGAGTATTGTCGGCAATGTTACTTGTGCACATTAGTGATCTGTACCTTCCATTGCATACATACCATATCATATTGGTATCATCATAGTATCTCTTATGTCACAAGATTGTTCCCGCATATATACAATTGCTATCTTGGTTTGTGCATTGTTGCAAAAGTGGCCATACAAAAAAAACAAAGAAATAAAGCTTTTAAGCAAAAGAAAGAGAGCAAAGAAGCTTGTAAGCAAGTGCCATAGCATCATACCACATTGCATATAAGATTGTCATATCCGATCATCTTGTATCATCTTGAGAGAAAACCCGGGAACCATATATACATAGCATACTTGGGATAGGAAGTTTATCCATTTTGCATCTTATAGGTTGTGCACAAGTGTCGTATCCGCCTATTGAGCAATTGTGCTAGCGTCTCTCTTGAGTTGTGCAACACGAGCGTTTTCCGTGGATTCCACATTTTGTGCTCATTCCTTAGTTGCACGACCCCATTTATCTATCCTTATGTGCATTTCCATGTGCCATTCATTGCTATTGGTCTACTTGTTTCACTTACGAATTTGTGAATCTCTTTCAACATTATTGACTCTTGCTAACATTTTGCATCAAATTTTTGTGCCACTATCCTCACCGAGCTCTACCATAAGCTTTACTTGATATGTGTGAGTGAACAAGTCTGGTACCAATTCCACTATTCTTTCATTCACATTGAGTGAAATGGGATACATCCTCAACTTTGGGAAAAGGTAACTTGCTATTGTTTATCTCATTTCCTACTCACCTCTACTCGAGTCTTGTGATGGATAGGCAAGGCATTTCACCTTCGGTCTACAACAACGACGAGTTCGATGCCACGAACATACACTTCGACGCCAAGACGCAAGCTCAAATGGAGGAGATAAAAGCCCTCATCAATTCCTACAAGCGATCTTCCTCATCTTTGAGAAGACGTTCAAGAGCACATCCTTCCAAGCTACCATCTCCGGCAAGATCACACCGCATCGACACCATCACCATCGAGAACGTGAAGGTCAAGAGCTCAACACTAACTACCGCTCAATGACTTCACCATCTCCCTTGGCATCTTCCCCAAGCGACTTCAAGGCATCTTCGCCTACGGACATACGGCATCTTCGCCAACAAGCACCCCAAGAGTACGCTCAAGAGAAGCTCCCCAAGCTCAAGTCCGCGACTTCCATGAGATACTACGACCTTGACACCGACCACAAGATTCCTTTATATGGGACTCAAGAACCCGAGGAGTATCTCGAGTGGGAGGGCTTGATGGACGACTACCTCAAGCTACATCAAGTCCCATCCAAAGATCAAGTGAAGTGCGCCATGAGAAACTTCCACGACTACGCATCGGCATGGTGGCTTCACACACCTTCGGAGAGCTACGACATGAGTTAGCCCAAGACAAAGAGAGCTATGCGACAAGAGTTCGTGCCTCCAACCTACACGGAACAACTTCGACGCCAATTGGAGAACACCATCCAAGGATCCGGCATGGACGACCCCATTTCGATGAAGTACTTCAAGGAGATGAAGATTGCCTTGCGACGAGCCGGCATGGATGACCCCATTTCGATGAAATTCCACTTCATGATGGGATTGAACAACGACATCTCCAAGACTATCTTCCTCGAGAACTACAAGTCCATCAACGACTACTACATTGGTGCTCTCAAGGCGGAACAAGAACTCATGAAGGCCAAGGCTTCTCCACCCCAAGCACACTTCACAGCGACCAAGCTCTACGACTACAAGCATGAGGATAGTACCACCAAGATGTCCAAGCCCAACGAGATCCAAGGTGATGCTCCCAAGTTCGACTTCACCGCCAGCCCTCTTTGTGGCATTGATGATGCTGAGTCTACTCGACTCTTTTTCAAGACAATGCGGCGACGCTTACGACTATGGAGACCCTCAAGGACCACGCTTTGGAGACATGCGACAAGGTGGCGAGCAAGGATGATGCTTCCATCTTTGGAGGCGAGAGTGATGATGTGCCATCTTCGGCCTTCATCCACGGAGATGATGACGAGATGATCGAGCATGGGATTTTCCCTTCGGTCATGGAGGAGAGTGATGATGTGCCATCTTCGGCCTTCATCCACGGTGACGATGATGAGATGGTTGAGCATGGGATTTTCCCTTCGACCACGACGACGTATGATGACTTGAGTGACTTGTGCCACCATATTGAGAGTGAGAGTGACTTCACCACTAGCCCCATATATGATGTATTGCCACAAATCCCATGTGAGGAGAGCCACAACCCCCACCACTTGAGTGAGATGAGTAACTCCACCATATGTGAGTTTGAGTGCAACTACCTTGAGGGAGTGAGTGAACCACCACGTAGAGAGAGTGAGATAGTTGATAGGTGTTGTGAGGCCATTTGCATTTCTAACAACTTGACCTCTACCTCTATTGTGTCTTCCCATTTTGTGCAAGGTCCCATTTATGATGACGCGTCGAGCCTCGATGACTTCGTCCTCCCTTCGGACAAGACGATGGCCATGGTGGAATATGATGCACCCCCCACATGGTTCCATCAAGATGAGGATGACCACCATTTGGTCTTTCCCGCCTCACCTACACCACTTGAGTGGAATGAAAAAGGTAACATAGGTGAAGGTGATGCTCAAGTTCCACTAGTGGACATTCTTGACATTGATTGCTTGAATGATGTTGATCCACCTAGTACCATGCTTCGTGCTAGTATGATTTCACCATGCGATGATTTTCCCATTTATGATGAGTATGATAATTCTCATGTGGAGTCTATTAGTTGTGATTCCATGTTACATAGGATTTCTTGTGCCAATTCTTTAGGTCGCATCATGTTTGACAACCCGCTTGACTTGTCATATGCTATGCATTAGATCAAACATATGTCATATTTGCAATCTCTTCATAGTGACTATGCATATGCCATTAAAATGAACCCAATTTGCACATATGGCATAGATGGAAAGCCCATGGTTATTGGAATTTGTTTTTCTTGTCATGATATTGATATGCTCCCTTTGCATCATTTATCTCATATGCCATGCCATGACCACCTAGCTTCGGATATGCATTGTTTTGGATGTTTTCCATTTTCTCCATATGATGTTTCCGATATTGCTCATGAGGAGACCCCCATAGTTTCCTCATACATGTTAGGAGATTTTGATCCATCCCATCCATTGCATGATCCCAATAATTATGTGGACCATATGTTTCCCTTGAATGAAAATGCTCAATTTGCATCCCATCGTGTTATACATAACAACTATTCTTTCATGATTGATGACATGTTCTTATACCATGCATCAAATTTCTTTGATCATTTCTTATCTTGTGCTAACTCACACGTGCACATACACATCATGATGGATGATGTGTACATTTACCACAAGCACAATTTCTTTGGTTTGTGTCTCTTTTGTGTAGGTACCCATGAATACTTGTCAACCTCGCAATCCCGTGAGTTGACAAAACGAGCTCTAAAGAGCAATGAGGACTTGGGATCCCATGGATTGTTTTTCCTGCCGCTCTCTTCATGCAAAGACTTCGCTCATTCATTCTACATGGCCCTCACTTGGCTATGGGTTTTTGTCAATTACATATTATATGCCCATCTTGCCATGTTCACTTTGCATGATATGCTCATTACTATGCCTTTGCCATGCATTTGTGACCCATGCTTTGCATTACACATGTTGATTGACTCTAGTACTTATATGTGTATTTGCAAGCTTGGTGGCGATATAGCTTGTTATTGCCATGTTTTCTTTGTACACCATTCCTATGATGATACTTTCATCTTGCTTTGTGTTCGTGCTTGCGATATGTCATGTGCACTGTCTATGCCTAGTATTTGCTCACATGACATGATTGTCATGATTTACTCTAGTGTGTTGCATCTTCGCTCCACTAGTTTGCATGACTTGATTACTATGCTTGCTCATGTTGCATCACCCATGATTCATACTTGCTCATTTTATGTGGTTGATGACAACCATCTATATGCTTTACACATGATTCACATTGCTTCTTGTCATATATCTCCATGGGTTGCCTCTCTCATGCTAGATGATTTGCCATGTATTGAATGCAACAATGATTCTCGTCTTGCTCATGAGATTGCTCCCATAGCATTCTCACATATGTTTGGAGATTTTGATACATTTCTTATGAAGCATGCTTGTCTTACTTCTTTGCACCATATACCTAGTGCCATGAATATCGCCATTGTTGCATCATATTATTCATGCACTTGTGCTTCTAATGGTTATGTGCAAAAGATGAGAACCATCATGATGGATGATGTGTTTATCTACCATGCGCATATGTTCTTTGTTTTGTTGTGTGCATGTGTAGGATACTTGGACTTTGTGTCGACTTCCAATTCACGTGAGTTGACCATTCGAGCTCTTGAGAGCGAGCCACCTTCTACCACGACGATTCTACATCACACTTGCTTGTGTTTCGGCATTGCGAAGAATGCACAAGGACACGCCTTCAAGGTTACATCCTTCTTGAGAATGGATATTGAGGATCATACTACTTATGTTGCTTGCACCATGAAGCTTATTGGTCATCTTGGACCACTTGATTGCGCACATGTTAGAGATCTTGCCTCGACTTGCCATTTTCTCATTTCCATGCTTCATGACATATATACCTTGTGTGTTGCATCCAATTCTTGGACTACTTGCTACTATCATATGGTTGGTTGCACCAATATCATTTCTTCACATATGCAATGTCCCTTTGCTTGTCACATGATTCACTTGATTGCATCACACATGATGAACAATTGCTCTTTCTATTGTGTTGAGTGCCATAGTATATTCACTACACCCTATGCACGTTATGCTTGGATTGTCTTGCACTTGACCCATGTGTTTAGACACTTCATTTTATTTAGTGTTGTGAATCTTTCCTATGCCTACCGTAGACCTTTCATTGAGCAATTTGTGCATCTTGCTATGACCTCGAGGTAGATACTTATTCTCTTCTCGCACATATTTGCATCACTACCTCACATTTGCATACTTGTCCCCATGATATCTTTGCTTGTGCTCGATTGATATGCTTACATGCCATGTCACAATCCTTTGTCACACCCTATGCTATGCTTGATGAAAACACTTGTTTGGTGAATCACCTCTTCAATGCTTGGTTTTGCACTAACGCTAACCACATTTGTTTTTACAAGTGTTTGTTGTATTTGCTCATTTTGAAGGAACCACAAGACGGTGTGACATTGGAGAGTGCCCATTTCGAGCTACTAGACGATGAGTGCTTGGTGATCGACCACTTCGACACGGCACCGCCATCTCTTTCCCATGGTGAATTGGTTTTTGATCCGAGGTCGGATCTTTTCCAAGGGGGAGGAGATGATCCGGAGCATCCTACGGGCATCACCATGTAGAGAGTCCGTTTGGCAAGTGACATGTGCGACCTCTACTTCTCATACATAAAGGTGAATCTTCTCCTTTACATGTGTTCACTTGACCACTTCGAGGATTGTATACTACTTGACAATCATCTCGTGTGCATGCATAGGTATTGTCAGAGCTTCACAGACAATGAAGAGGAGTGCAAGCGCCAAGGATCACCTACACCATCCGCGAGGGAAGCATGCAATAGAAGACGAAAGAAACGGAGCTGATACAAGTCACAGCCACCGAATGACCGGTCCTTACCGGATGTCAGACACTTGGAGGTTCAGCCTGCCAGAACAGCTACTGCCAAGGGACTCTACAGCGCCCGGACGACCTCCAGATACCGGACGTCCGACAAGTCCCAGCGCCCGGACGACCGACGCCGACCGGACGTCCGGTACCACCTTCATAGAAGGAAAACAACAGAAGTCCGAAGACTTCCGGACGTCCGGCCCGTCCCGAGCCGTCGGCCGTCCTACCCCCACCGGACGTCCGGTAACTGCCTATGTGCAGACGCGGCCTTTGGCCTTGTGTCCTCTCCCACTTACCCCTTCATGGCTAAGACTATAAATAGGATCTCGTTGGTTTGAGTGATTCTCTTGCATTTTCCCTTGTGTTCCCCCCGTTTTCCCTCTCGTGTTCTTCGTGTTCTTGGTAGGATTCCCTCCAAACGTGAAAGATCGGGCGTCTAGGGTTCTACCCTACATCACAACGTCTAATAATACAATCTACTCCTTCTTTATAAAGATGTGGGTCATCCCAAAAGTAATGTCTTAAATCATAGAAGATTTTTTTTATTTTGTTGGTATATGAAGCTAGGTGGTATATACTTAGCAACAATATAATTAGCATAATGAGCATACCAAGGAGTGTTATGAGAAACATTTATTTCAGCTAATTGTTCATTAGGAAAACTATCATTAATATGTTGTGGGTCCTCAAGAATATTTTCTAACCAGACAAGTTATCAGCCACGGGGTTCTCAGCTCCTTTTCTATCGGTGATATGTAAGTCAAATTCTTGTAGCAAAAGAACCCACCTAATGAGTCTAGGTTTAGCATCTTTCTTTTCCATAAGATATTTTATAGCAGCATGATCGGTGTGAACAGTCACTTTAGAATCAACAATGTAAGATCTAAATTTATCACAAGCAAACACCACTGCTAAGAATTCTTTTTCAGTAGTAGCATAATTGCGTTGGCCACTGTCTAGAGTTTTACTAGCATAATGAATAACATTTAATTTCTTATCAACTCTTTGTCCTAGAGCAGCACAACATCATAATCAATAGCATCGCACATAATTTCAAAAGGCAAATTCCAATCAGGTGGTTGAACAATAGGTGCAGAAACTAAGGCTTTCTTAAGTGTTTCAAAGGCTTCTACACAATCATCATCAAAAACAAATGGAACATCCTTTTGTAAAGGATTTGTCAGAGGCCTGGAAATTTTAGAGAAGTCTTTAATAAACCTCCTATAGAAATCAGCATGACTGAGGAAACTATGAATACCTTTGTAACCAAGTCTGTTGCCAGTGCAAACATTGGTTTCGTTGCTGCTGCACGGGCCGGAGCAGATGCAAGTTCAAGTGTTGGTGTAGGTGCTGGAGCCATTGTTGTTGCCCGTGGTTGTGCGACTGGTAGTGCCTCTGCTGCTACCGGAGATGGTGCTCCTTGTGGAGCTGGTGCCGGTGTCAGAGCATGTGCCTGTGTCGGTGCCCAATCCTCCGATAAATTAGCCTGATCCGCTGACGTGGTCAGTGCCCAATCCACTGGTGGATCGGACTGAGCTGCTGCCGCTGCGAGTGCTAGAGCCAGTGCCGTCAGAGGAGGTGTCGGTGCTCGATCCGATGCTGGAGGTGGTACCGATGTGCGAGGCTACCTTGCTTGTCTCTGGTCTGCTATGATTTCAGACTTCAGCCTTCTAACTTCGCTAGTGTCGGCGTCCTGGACTTGGGGGTATCCAGTCCTGCCTGCCTGCAGCCCACCACGTGGCTCCATTGACGGCCTGGTACTGCCCAGCTTCGACATCAACATCACAAGACCCTCGCGAGGGGCCAAGCCTCGCGAGGCGGATGATGACAAGACCCTTGAAGGAGTTGGCCTCCTCAGGAGGGATCCTGAGGGGCGGAGAGATCTATGCAGCTACCTCATGAGGCTCAACTGACTTGAGCCATGACGACCAAGGCCAGGCGGGCGCCAGGCGGGTGCAGAGCGCAGGTTTCCTCTTTGGTGCAAGGGAGGCAAGCCACAGGTGCGGAGTCCCGAGGAATCAACCAAAGGTTTCCATTCTGGTGCAACGAGACCAAGACCGCCAGGACGGCAAGACGGAGGTCATGACCGAGCCCGCCGCAGCGACACGGCCAGAGGCTTTTTACAGGCGAAGACTACTTTTATCATGATAGACTGTACTACTTGTCCCCTTTCAAATCCCGCCATTGTGGAATCCTTTCCCGCTCATATTTGGGAGGAGGACCAAGGCACTATATATAGGACTTAGCCAGCACCATAGGGGAGAGAGATCGATTCCACCCCGAGCACCACACCAGCTCAAGAACACCTCACCTCCTGAGGCTTGTTCATCCTCTGTACTAGTTCCTCCATAGTCCCTCGAGGCAATCCACCACACCACACTGGATAGGGTATTAAACCACAA
The DNA here is from genome assembly GCF_002162155.2 of Triticum dicoccoides. NCBI lineage: Eukaryota > Viridiplantae > Streptophyta > Magnoliopsida > Poales > Poaceae > Triticum > Triticum dicoccoides. Next base: position 377,987,383 of record NC_041383.1, on the reverse strand, counting down.
CGGTGGCCCGAACTAGTATAAATCTATGTGTCTTTGTGTCTCCGTGAGCTCTATGCGCTAGGCTAGGGAGGATCACGAGTAGGCAGGCTGGGCAGGTTGAGATCTCCACACGCACCCCAGTGTTTGAACCTCGCACGGGTTGTCGGATCCCGAAATCCGACAGCTAGGCACCATGACCTGGATCCAGTATTTTTCTTTCCTTTTTTAAATGCGAGAAGGACTAATTCTGGCGTGTTTGTTAAAGCAAACTGTAGTTGATCGGAGGGCTTCAGATTGTACTCAGACAATAGACTAGTCCAATTGTGTCTGTAATATAAGTGATGGACAGTGCCTTCATTATTAACATGTCATAAGAAGTGAAACCTGCTAAAATAAGCATCATAGAGCAAACCAAACGGTTTATTCTACAACGAATGTGACATGGCAAAAACCTGCATCATAAAATTGCAGCAAACGTAGGAAAACATGATAGTAAACTATTGAGATTTACTTGATGTGGCACAAGCGAATCCTTACCAGGATATCACTATGTTCAAGTTCTAAATTGAAGGTTGTTTGTCCAATTACGGGTGGCATGCAGGGCCCCCCTTACTCCCACAAATAGGACAGTCCAAACATCGTGACAACTCATATGGGGTGAACATCCGTGGGACTGGAAATCCTGGTGGGTGCGATAAACCTTGCAATGCATACATATATTGGAGTGTAACCATAACTTATATATACTCCCACTATCCTCACAAAAAAACATGATCTGGATACTTTGAAATATACGGACTAAATTGAGTGGACAAACACTAACATAGAATATTCTCAGGATTCACCACACAACAAAAGCGTCAGTACTAACCCATACAGGTTTCAGACACACAAATCAAGCATTAAACAATATTACTTACTACAGACAAGCAAAGTTTCACTAACTAAACTATGTAGACTATTTCTTGCCACCGACCTATGGGATGTACCCCACATAACTGATGAGGCCATGGACTTCGTGAGAGACCTCTACCGGCACCTTGCTATCTCGTCAACCTTGGAGAACCTAACAGGGTGGTCTTTACACTCATAAACATGAGGATGAAGACCGTCTGCATCAGATTTGTCGAGAAGCTTTACAAGAACCACACCCTTCGTAATCAATGGCACAACTAGGAAATTGTTGTGGTGAAGTACACCCTCAAGAACACGCCTGACAACAATGCTACAGGAAAACACTTGTTCACGACATGTGGCTACAAGGACACGGCAACTGGATAGTTTAGTAGCACACATCCTCAGGTCTTCCAGTTCACACGTCATGACTTTGAGAGCTTCATATCCATAGTAGACCTGTTCTAATTCAAACAGAAACCAATATTTTACTACTACCTCCGTTCACAAATTTAAGATGATTTTTGATATTTTACTCCATATAAGACTACATATACACATAGAAATGAGTGAACCAAGACACTAAAACATGTCTAGATCAGATAAAAAAAAGTTAGAACATCTTATATTTGTGAATAGAGGGATTACTTACAATATCCATAACACAAGTTACTGAGGCTACTATATTCTCTTCCAAGGCATGAGAGCTAAAATCTTGCATTTCCTACAGCTAGCATTGATGTTCATAAAGTAGTTGAAAGTAATCTATAAGAAATCGCTCTTATGTGAAAAAATTGTCTGCATGCCAACCTCTCGCATGTTTTGGTCAAAAGAGTCATTTAGAACCGTCATTTGGCACATAAAAATCACATGCAAGATCGCCAAGAAAGTTGTACTACTAGTACAGTGTGTACATTACACAAACCTCGCATATTAGCAAGCACTTTGCAAGTTAGATGAAAAAACACGATCAAGATCGCCGAAAAGATCGTCAAGAAGAGATATTACCTGGGCAGGCTTAACGAGGGATCCCGGAGAGGGGGCCTTGGACAGGGCGATGGCCTTGATCATGTATGTGGTAGTCTCAGCGGGTTGCTTGCGCTTCTTCGTACCCTGAGCCTCGACAGTTTTGGCCAGAGCCATAGACATCACTTTGGTCAGTGCACTAGGGTCCATCAAGAAACTGTCAAATAGAAATAAAAGGAAAGAAAACTATAATAACAAACCCAAAAGAAGAACAGAGAGAGGATCGGTCATGGGGTTGCAAAGATGACAGGGCATTGGCCAAAAGCAACACCATTGATGCGCTCACCTTTCCTTCTTTGGGAGAGAAGAACAATGGTAGAAGCACGTTGGGGTTTTCTTGAAGAAATGAGGAACAAGATGAGGGAGAATCGAGTTGGGGTTTTCTTCAAGAGAGGAAGATGAGGGAGAAGAGTGAAATGATGGTTGCTTCATCCGTCCAACTTACTGCTGCAAAGGTGAGGTTTTGCCATTTGACTGCTCATTGGGCATTACTGCGGCGCTTCTCCATGGACCGAAGTAATTTAGTGCACGGCTAATAGAACCCGATGCTGGTTGTCCCACACGTCGGCGAAAGTGAGTAGCAAGGTTCACGACGACCGTGGAGGAGGATCCGCGTAGTAGAGCAACTATTTCTTAAAGAATATATTACAGTAAGCGTTTCCGCTTTCCACTCTTACAATGGAGGAGTGCAAAATACGGCTGCCACTTGAACTTACACTACTAGTACTCCTACTACTAGGCATGTGAAGTGGTTCATATGCCAGTACTATAATCTTGGTGCTAGTGTAGTAAGATATGACGGTAAACATGATGTCTAGTACTCTAACTGATTATAAATAAATCTGTGGTGAGGGATATTGTTGCAAGTGTTTCAATAGATTTTTGGTTTACATAGCGGCTACTATTCATGAATATTGTCCTGGGTGGGTCCCTGCGTGTATGTGCCTCCCATCCCATTCTACCTTGTTGTACAGGTGTCCTGTGGTCTATTATTTTTAGCAGACAAGGCAACCGGAGAAGTAGAATCAAGGGATGGAGGAGGCAGGCGCTCTGGAAGGGTGTCTCCGAAGGATTGACATCTGTTGACATGTTGTGCGCATGTCAACTATGAAAAAGAGTGTAACATGCCCCCTTTTGACTATCTAGTCAAGAATGAACGGTGAGATCAATGTTAACAGTACTAGGTCTACAGTGCACGGAGAATATGCTCCTACGGTACTCCACCGAGCACGAACCATATTAAGCACAGATCTGTAGTGCTTTGTGCTACAGTGACTGGTCTGCATTGTCTGAGTTTGATCCAACGGCCATGTTACGCTGAGACATGCCCATGCAAAGGACGCCTAAACACCACCGAAGTCCCTCTGCTTCTCCAGGCGCACAACTATGGTGATGCATGGTGCACCGCCTGCAGAGCCCGCTCCCGGTCAACGGGAGCCAGCTCATCAAAGATGGCATCCAATGGCACGAATGGATTCCAGTGAAGAAGCCCTGAGAGGATTAGCCCGGCAATGGTGATGGCCGCCTGCACCCCCTCCTTGTCCAGCATCGCCCCCACCACTGCGCGGAGACGACTCAACACCTCGAAGATATAGGTGAAGAATGAAACCATGTCCGGAAGCCATAGCTCATTGAATTCGATGGGTGGTCAAACGGGTTTAGCCCGACGGCCGGCATGGTCGCGTTGGCACGACGGTAGGCATCACGCATCCACAACACATGTGTGTCAACATGGTCCAGCAAGTGGTTCAGCCAATCCTAGACCTCGTCAGGATCGGCCCGCTCGTGCTCCAGTCGGCTCGCCTGACCGCCTACCGTATCTCAAGCATCTTTGTGGTGGACTCCTGTCGCTTTTGAAGCTTCATGAACTCCTGCACATAAAGGAGGAGCATGGCACTCCTCTCCTCCCTGATCTCACGGAGCTCCACATCCTTGGCCTTGAGCTCCGCATCCTTGGCCTTGAGCTCCGCTGTCAGGTGCCTCACCTCAGACTGTGTGATCTAGTGTGCTGCCATGGAACCAGATAGAAGCAATGGGGAAAGGAAGCAAAGGGGGCAAAACGGCTGAAAGGCAATGTAATCTACGTGAAGGCGGAGGGAGCCAACAGAGGAGCGGGGGAATCTTTTGGTTTTCACCATGGGAAAACCCCAGTTGATGCCTTTTCAGATCAGGGAGCAGTGGGTTTTACAGGCGGAGTCATCATGACTAATTGTTGCCGCGCCTGCTCCCGTCAAAAAAATAAAACTCCTTCCATGCCTATCGCACCCAAATACCAAAGAAACGCAGCAGTGGATATTTAAATTTACCTACCGGAAGGGGAGAAAAAGGAGTGAAAAAACAAATGTGGCGGCGGCCTAGCTGATTTGTCGCACTAGCCCAACTAGCTAGCCACCGTGCTTCATTGACATACTTGGCGGGGAAGGTGGGGTTTTGTGATTTGATGACTCATTTACTTTCGTCGGCACTACGACTGAGGAGGACCCGGAAACCGCGCGGCAGGGTGTCCCACATCTCGGAAAGGAAGAAAATATGCGTGCACCACTACTCTTTGGTGCTACGACCGAGGAGGACCCAGAAACTTTGTGGTAGGGTGTCCCATGTCCTGGAAAGGAAGAAAATATATTGTATCAGACATACCTATGGTTCGAACTCGGGACCCAGCCAGTCGATCAAAAACACCCCACTAGCCACACAACTTCATCATCTGAACGTGGCATGGAGGATAGGTGTGGTTAGCTCCATCTCGACCAGCCACAACGTCTCTTGTTTTAGGTAATTCATCTATTTTCCAAGCATTTTTTAGTTATAATAATACCACGGCCAGCTCGCGCTGCTCTCCGTGTTTGCCCGTGCGTCTAAAGGTTGTAGATGGAGAGGAGGGAGAGATCGCAGACATGGGACCCACCAGTATGTGAGTCAACGTTCGTGCACATGTTGACGAGTCAATCCCTCTACTCTACTCAACCTAATACAGTATAAAATCAAGTTATGCGGCAAAGCCAACAACCATTGTTGTTTCGGGCTATCGACGTATGCTTTGTAGTCCAGGTTGCCAGTTCGAATATCCTCCTTCTGATTTGTCATTTTGAGGTCCAAATTTGATCAATGACAAGTGGGACCCCCGTGTGTGTTCCGATCTTTCAGTGTACGAGGTTTTTTTTGCACAAACACTTTACACAGTTTAGACAACTACGACATTAGTTACACGTATTTTGCAAGTTTAGAACAAAAGTGACAGCGGCGGAGAATATCATGTGCTCCCTGCTATTTATATGCTATGGTGATATGAGATTCTACATCGTTGGACCTAAGATCCAATGGCTTGGTATTAGTCTTTGTAATTATGCGTAATTTCCAAACTCTTCAAGGGTTTCTTTGCAAAAAAACATTGGGCCTCCTATGAGCTGCTGGATCTTGGATCCAATGGCTCACAGTAGCTCATATCACCGTAGCATCTAAGGTGTGGGAGCACCCGATATTCTCACATACAAAAGAAGAATATTAGGCACTCCCCGCAGCTTAATTAGCCGCTACGATGATATGAGCATCTAGGTCATTCGATCTGAGATCCAATGCCATGTGCGTAGTATTTGTACTTCTGTGCAATTCCCAAACTCTTTGAGGCCTATATTGCAAAAAATTCAAACCTCCTACTGGGAGCCATTAGATCTCCCGGGAGCTCGTATCACCATAGAATCTACGGTGTGGGACCACCTCATATTCTCCCAGGTGAAAAAACATCAGGTGCTCTCGCAGCTTGGATGCTATGATGATACGAGCTTTGAGGCCATTCGATCTGAGATCCAATGGCATCTGAGTAGTCTTTGTACTTGTGAGCAGTTCTCGAACTCTGTGAGGGATTTTTTGCAAAAATCATTCGAACCACCTAGGAGCTTGTATCACCACAACATCTAAGGTGTGGTAGCACATGATATTCTTGGATACGAGAGAATATGAGGTGCTCCCACATCTTAGATGCTACGGTTATACGAGCTTCGAGGCCGTTCGATATGGGATCCAATGGCATCTGAGTAGTTTTTGTACTAATTGTGTGCAATTCCCAAACTCATGAAGGCTTTTTGCAAAAATGTTAGGACCTCCTATGAGCCGCTAGATCTCAGATCTACCAACTCCAAGGAACTCGTATCACCATATAGCATCTAAGGTGTGGGGGCAGATGATATTCTCCTCGGGGAGCACAACCCATCGGTGTTTGGGAGGGTGGGGCCAAATGTTCAAAAAATATAATCTAAACAATCCTAAAAAGACCTTCACAATTTTATCTAAGGTTGGGGGCTACCCCCCGACAATCTACATAGCTCTGCCTATGCAAGAGGCGTAGTGGGAATGTCTATGTGTGAGAGAGATGACGCTAGAAAGCGAGGTTAATCAAGTCATATATAGATGGAGCGATGGAGTGAGTGTGGCCTAGCATACACTCGAATGTTAAAGACGATACACAGAGATATCGTGCGGCGAAGTTGCAGTGAGGGTTGGAGGGAGATAATTACCAAGAAAGTGGCCTAGATAGACTTTGTGTGCGCGCGCATGGTGAAGGTTTTTTTATAGAGGCAACATATGTGTCCTGAGGGAGAGAGGGAGAGGGAGATCTCGTCATGGAGGGCATGATGAGGTTGTGTATGAGAAATACATTTGTTGAGAGTGTGAGGGAGAGTGTGACATAAATGGAGATCGGAACGTGAAGAGAAATAAAGAGCGCGTGTGTGTCGGATACCAATAGCTCTATTAACAAAGAGATGAAGATTGATCGATACATGAAATATGTGTGGTGAGGGGGGTGGGGGCGATGGAGAGACCTAAACACAAAATTTGCATGCACATTGTACTAGAATTAATATTCATATTTTAGTTTACTGTACATTTTAAATATTGAATTGAGGACCATGCATGGCTTACATTTTATATTTGAATTCATGTCATACATGCATGGTCTGGAAAAATAGGGGCACTATACTTACTGGATTGTTGTTGTATTTGTGTGTGTGTAGTCATATGCTTGAATACATACAACATTTTCTCACCACCATACCATTCATCTTTTAAATTTGAATTTGCAATGAAAAACTTACTATGGACACCAGGAAATGTGAAATCCGCGTTGAGATCACTATATCACAAACTCACTCTAATGCAAGAACTCGTCATAAATCAGTTACCGTGCCTTTTGGAATGACCAATTATTTGCAAGGAAAATGCGGGCATTGTAATACATATAGATTCGTTCGGCAATTTAAAAAAAGATTCCATTCGCATTCTCGAATGGTAGCACCTGACGGCGTACCAGCCAGACCGGGCTCGTGTAGTGTTGGTGGCGTGCGTGGTATGCACATTAGCCAACCCCAACTAAAAGAACTGTGATATTAAACTTCGTGCCTCCACTCGAGCCTACATGTTTCCAGTTGAAATATCTGGCGGCCAGAATTCCAGCCCTACGAAATTCCCCTTATGTCCCCGGTCCATAATGAGTACCAATGAATAATGGAGGGATGCTTTAGTAACTAGCCCATGTTACCTACCATGTCCCCTTATGTCGCCACTACCCAAGGTCACCCATGAACTCCATGGCCTAGTACTACTAGTACTACACCAGGATGAGTACAAAATGGAGCTTCGTTTGTCTGTGCCTAATAGAGTACTATATCATGCAATGCACTAGTACGGAGGGATCATCTTTTTACTCTGCATATATAATTTGTTTGAAGTCTAACTAAGCAAAATGTCTGGCCAAATTCTTGCTTAAGAAATATGAACATCTACAACAGTGAAGATGTATCACTTGAAATTTTATTTCATGATGCATGTAATGACATTGTTTCAAATCCTGGATTTTAAATTCCAGAAAATCCAAAACTCACCTGAAATTCATAAAACTAGGCATGGCCTCGTGATAGGGCACAAAAAGGCTATATTAGTTATTTTGTTCAATTTTGGACAAGCTTCTCATGAAAAGTTTCACACATGAAGAGCCAAGGTATTTTGGAACAAAGAGTTGTCACATTAACACGCATGGTTTGACTATTCAGACCATGGGCAATAGACCAACATGCCACCATGCATCCTTCTTCTCATCAACAGGTGCCATTCGAGCAAGCGTATGGGTCAACGGGAGGCGTGCGATCGTATCGTTGCGCAGGCTGACCGGGAGGCGTGTGAGCAAACACCGCCGCGCAGGCTGACTGGGAGGCGTGCGAGCAGGCCGCTGTGCAGGCTCACTGGGAGGAAAGCCCTTTTGATACGGGGCTAACCCGGTGTAGGTCGATCTTTCACGTTTGGAGTGGGATCACTCGAAGAACACGATGAACACGGGGAAGAACGGAGAGAAATCACAAGGGGAAACACTCAAGAACAAGTCTAGTCACACATCCACTAGACAATCAAACACACAAGATCACAAGGTACATGAACAACAAAGGGAAAGATACAAGGTAAGGTTCATCTCCAAGAGGAGGTCTTGATGATATCCTAGAAGGATCTTCCCACGAGGGGGTCTTGATGATATCCTGTAGGATCTTCTCCTAGATGGAGGTCTTGGCCTCCAATGGAGTAGTGGTCTCTCTCTCTCTCTCTCTCTCAAGAGTAGAGATAGGTAGGAGCAAAGCTCACATACAAATGAGCTATCACTTTTCTAACCCTAGAATGGAGGAGGGGGGTGAGTATATATAGTAGTAGACACGAAGGGGTGAATTAGGGGCGAAAAGGTACATGGCCACGGGCCGAGTCTCTGCGCGCAGGCAGGGCCGGGAGTTCCGGGGACGGCCGGAAGGTCCGGGCGCCGGAGGTTCCGAGCAAAGGTCCGGCCAGGGTCCGGGCTATCCAGAAAGTTGGCACACTCTCGGACGGCTTCGATGCATCGGGGCCGGAAGTTCCGGGACGACCGGAGGTTCCGGGGGCCGGAAGTTCCGGGCAGCGGCCGGAAGTTCTGGGCTTTCCAGAAGCTTGTCCAGGCTTCTTCTTCCTTCTCTTCCATGCTTCCCTCGCGGATGGTGTAGGTGATCCTTGGCGCTTGCACTCCTCCTCGTCGTCCGTGAAGCTCCGGCAATACCTATGCATGCACATGAGTGGAGGGTCAAGTAGTATACCATCCTCAAAGGGGTCAAGTGAGCACGTGTAAAGGAGAAGATTCACCTTTGTGTATGTGAAGTAGAGGTCGCACGTGTCACTTGCCAAACGGACTCTTGACATGGTGATGACCGTAGGATGCTCCGCATCATCCCCTCCCCTTTGGAAAAGATCCGACCTCGAACCGAAAACCAAATCACCATGGGAAAGAGATGGGGGTGCCGTGTCTAAGTGGTCGATCACCAAGTACTCATCGTCTAGTATCTCTAAATGGGCACTCGCCAATGTCACACCATTTTGTGATTCCTTCAAAAGGAGCAAATAGAACAAACACTTGGAAAAACAAATGTGGTTAGCGTTAGTGCAAAACCAAGCATTCAAGAGGTGATTCACCACACAAGTGTCATCATGAAGCATAGCATAGGGTGTGACAAAGGATTGCGACATGGCATGTAAGCACATAAATTGATCACAATCAAGGATATCATGGGGACACATATGCAAATGTGAGGTAGTGATGCAAATATGTGTGACAAGAGAATAAGAATCTACCTCAAGTTCATAGCAAGCATTCACAAATTGCTCAATGGAAGGTCTATGGTAGGCATAGGAAAGATTCACAACACCAAATAAAATGAAGTGTCTAAACACATGGGTCAAGTGCAAGACAATCCAAGTATAATGTGCATAGGGTGTAGTGAATATAGTGTGTCACTCAACACAATAGAAAGAGCAATTATTGGTCATGTGTGAGGCAATCAAGTCAAGCATGTGACAAGCAAAGGGACATGGCATATGTGAAGAAATGATATTGGTGCAACCAAGCATATGATAGTAGCAAGTAGTCCAAGAATTGGATGCAACACACAAGGTATATATGTCATGAGGCATGGAAATGTGGCAATCGTGTATGAAAGCAAAATCTTGAACATGCGTGCAAATGGTGCAAGCAACACATGAAGTATGATCCACAATATCCAAGCTCAAGAAGGATGTCACCTTGAAAGTGTGTCCTTGTGCATTCTTCACAATGCCGAAGTGGTAGGAAATGTGGTGTAGAAGCGAGTCATGGTAGAATGTATGAGGCTCGCTCTCAAGAGCTTGAATGGTCAACTCACGTGAAGTGGAAGTCGACACAAAGTCCAAGTATCCTACACATGCACAAGACAAAACAAAGAAAGTATGCGCATGGTAGATAAACACATCATCCATCATGATGCTTCTCATCTTTTGCACATAACCATTAGAAGCATAAGTGCACGAATAATATGATGCAACAATGGCTATATTCATGGCACTAGGTATATGGTGCAAAGAAGTAAGACAAGCATGCTTCACAAGGAATATGTCAAAATCTCCAAACATATGTGAGAATGCTATGGGGGCAATCTCATGAGCAAGACTATAGGCATTGTTGCACTCAATACATGGCAAATCATCTAGCATGAGAGAGGCAACACATGGAGATATATGACAAGAAGCAATATGAATCATGTTCAAAGCATATAGATGGTTGTCATCAACCGCATGAAATGAGCAAGTATGAGTCATTGGTGATGCAACATAAGCAAGCATAGTAATCAAGTCGTGCAAACTAGTGGAGCGAAGATGCAACACACTAGAAGAAATCATGGTAATCATGTCATGTGAGCAAATAATAGGCATTGACAATCCACATGACATATCACAAGCATGAACACACAACAAGATGGAAGTATCAATATAGGAATGGTGCACAAAAGGAACATGGCAAGAACAAGCAGTATCTCCACCAAGCTTGCAAATACACATACAAGTACTAGAATCAATCATCATGTGTAATGTAAAGCATGGGTCACAAATGCATGTCAAAGGCATAGGAATGATCATATCATGCAAAGTGAACATGGCAATATGGGCATATGATATGTAATGAACAATAACCCATAGCCAAGTGAGGGCCATGTAGAAGAAATGTGCGAAGTCTTTGCGCGAAGAGAGCGGTGGGTAAGGCAATCCATGGGATTCTAAATCATCGTTGCTCTCTCGATCTCGTTTTGTCAACTCGTGGGATTGCGAGGTTGACAAGTATTAATGGGTATCTACACAAAAGAGACACAAACCAAAGAAATTGTGCGCGTGGTAAATTTACACATCATCCATCATGATGTGTATGTGCACGTGTGAGTTAGCACAAGATAAGAAATGCTCAAAGAAATTTGATGCATGGTATAAGAACATGTCATCCATCATGAAAGAATTGTTATTGTGTATGGCACGATGGGGATGCAAATTTAGCATACAAGTATATGGCGGATCAATAGCATTTTCATTCATGGGAATCATATTGTGCACACAAGTATTGGGATCATGTAATGAATGGGATGAATCAAAATCTCCTAAAATGTATGAGGAAACTATGGGGGTCTCCTCATGAGAAATATCAGAAACATCATATGGAGAAAATGGACAACATCCAAAACAATGCATATCCGAAGCTAGGTGGTCATGGCATGGCATATGAGATAAATGATGCAAAGGGAGCATATCAATATCATCACAAGAAAAACAAATGCCAATAACCATGGGCTTGTCATCTATGCCATAAGTGCAAATTGGGTTTATTTTAATGGCATATGCATAGTCACTATGAAGAGATTGCAAATAAGACATATGGTTGATCTCATGCATAGCATATGACAAGTCAAGCGGATTATCAAACATGATGGGACCAAGGGAATTGTCACAAGAAATCCTATGTAACATGGCATCACAACTAATAGACTCCACATGAGAATCATCATAATCATCATAAATGGGCAAATCATCACATGGGGAAATCATACTAGCATGAAGCATGGTACTAGGTGGATAAACATCATGCAAGCAATCAATGTCGAGAATGTCCACTAGTGGGACAAGAGCATCACCTTCACCTATGTTACCTTGTTCATTCCACTCAAGTGGTGTAGGTGAGGTGGGAAAGACCAAATGGTGGTCATCTTCATCTTGATGGAACCATGTGGGGGGTGCATCATATTCCACCATGGCCATCGTCTTGTCCAAAGGGAGGACGAAATCATCGAGGATCGACGCGTCATCATAAATGGGACCTAGCACCAAATGATAAGACACAATAGAGGTAGAGGTCAAGTTGTTAGAAATGCAAATGGCCTCACGAGACCTATCAACTATCTCACTCTCTCTATGTGGTGGTTCACTCACTCCCTCAAAGTAGGTGCACTCAAAGTCACATATGGTGGAGTCACTCATCTCACTCAAGTGGTGGGGGTTGTGGCTCTCCTCACATAGGATTTGTGGCAACTCATCATATATGGGGCTAGTGGTGAACTCACTCTCACTCTCAATATGGTGGCAAAAGTCACTCAAGTCATCATACGTCGCCGTGGTCGAGGTGAAATACTCAACCATCTCATCGCCGTCTCCATGGATGAAGGCCGAAGATGGCACATCATCCGTCTCCTCCATGACCGAAGGGAAAATCCCATGCTCGATCATCTCATCATTGTAGCCGTGGATGAAGGCCGAAGATGGCACATCATCACTCTCGCCTCCAAAGATGGAAGCATCATCCTTGCTCGCCACCTTGTCGCTCACCTCCAAAGCTTGGTCCTTGAGGGTCTCCGTAGTCGTACTCGTCGCCGCACCGTCTTGAAAAAGAGTCGAAGTAGACTCGGCACCATCAATGCCACAAAGAGGGATGGCGGTGAAGTCGCACTTGGGAGCATCGTCTTGGAGCTCGCTGGGCTTGGACATCGTGGTGGTACTAGCCTCATGGTTGTCATAGAGCTTGGTCGCCGTGAAGTTTGCTTGGGGTGGAGAAGCCTTGGCCTTCATGAGTTCTTGTTCCGCCTTGAGAGCACCAATGTAATAGTCGTCGATGGACTTGTAGTTCTCGAGGAAGATTGTCTTGGAGATGTCGTTGTGCAATCCCATCATGAAGTGGAACTTCATTGACATGGGGTCGTCCACGCCGGCTCGTCGCAAGGCAATCTTCATCTCCTTGAAGTACGTGTCGATGGACTTCGATCCTTGGATGGTGTTCTCCAACTGGCGTCGAAGTTGTTCTGTGTAGGTTGGAGGCACGAACTTTCGCCGCAAAGCTCTCTTCGTCTTGGGCCAACTCATGTCGTAGTACTCCGAAGGTGTGTGAAGCCACCATGCCGATGCGTAGTTGTGGAAGTTTCTTGCGGCGCACTTCACTTGATCTTCAGGACGAACTTGATGTAGCTTGAGGTAGTCGTCCATCAAACGCTCCCACTCGAGATACTCCTCGGGTTCTTGAGTCCCATAGAAAGGAATCACATGGTCGATGTCGAGGTCATAGTAGCTCGTGGAAGTCGCGGACTTGAGCTTGGGGAGCTTCTCTTGAGCGTAGCCTTGAGGTTCTTGTTGGCGAAGATTCCGTATGTCCATAGGCGAAGATGCCTTGAAGTCGCTTGGCGAAGATGCCAAGGGAGATGGTGAAGTCTTTGAGCGGTTATTGGTGTAGAGCTCTTGACCTTCACGTTCTTGTTGGTGATGGTGTCGATGCCGATGTGATCTTGTCGGAGATGGTAGCTCGGAAGCATGTGCTCTTGAGCGTCTTCTCGAAGATGAGGAAGATCGCTTGTAGGCCTTGATGAGGGCTTTGATCTCCTCCATTTTAGCTTGCATCTTGGCGTCGGAGTTGTTTTTCATGGCATCGAACTCGTCGTTGTTGTTGTAGATCGAAGGTGAAATGCCTTGCCTATCCATCACAAGACTCGAGTAGAGGTGAGTAGGAAATGAGATAAACAATACCAAGTTACCTTTTCCCAAAGTTGAGGATGTATCACGTTTCACTCAATGTGAGATGAAAGAATAGTGGAATTGGTACCGGACTTGTTCACTCACACCTATCAAGTAAAGCTTATGGTAGAGCTCGGTGAGGATAGTGGCACAAAAATTTGATGCAAAATGTTAGCAAGAGTCAATAATGTTGAAATAGATTCACAAATTCGCAAGCGAAACAAGTAGACCAATAGCAATGAATGGCACACGGAAACGCACACACGGATAGATAAATGGGGTCGTGCAACCAAGGAATGAGCACAAAATGTGGAATCCACGGAAAACTCTCCTGTTGCACAACTCAAGAGAGACGCTAGCACGATTGCCCAATAGGCGGATACGACACTTGTGCACAACCTATAAGATGCAAAATGGATAAACTTTCTATCCCAAGTGTGCTATATATGTATGGTTCCCGGTGTTTCTCACACAATGATCCAAGATGATCAAGTATTATACCATATGATATATTTTGATGCTATGGCTATTGCTTACAAGCTCTTTGTTCACTCTTTTTCTTTGCTTAAAAGCTTATTCTCTTTTTCTTTTTTGATATGGCCACTTTTGCACAATGCACAAACCAAGATAGCAATTGTGTATATGCGGGAACAAACTTGTGACACAATATATGATACCAATATGATATGGTATGTATGCAATGGATGGTGTAGATCACTAATGTGCACAAGTAACGTGGCCCGGCAATACTGAAATGGCTAGTCTCGATAGGCAAGTGACGCAAAATGGGCTAGGGGTTAACAATGCAATGGCAAGGGGAATATACAATGGTGTCGTCGAGGTTACCGTCAATTATTCGTCGTTTGTAAGCCAAGGACGGATGATAGTGAAGTGGTCAAAGTCGATGACGAACTCGTGGTGATGATGAGTGGCGGTATGCTCGATGTAGACCCGTTCCTAATTAGCCGAAACACCTTAGGAAACGGAAAACCGCAAACTCAAAATCTCCAAAGGCAAAATGTTAAATGGTGGTAGCGGAAAAGTGGTGGTGGTTTGCACTTGGCAATGCGGAAGTGGAATGATGGGCTATACACATGTCGGAGTTGAAGTTGTCGTCCCTAAGTAGCCGAAACACCTTAGGAGACACAAACCACAACTCAAACAAGCTCAAACAACAGTTGGGTTAAGTTGGGGTGGCGGAAGTGTATGGTGGGCAAGCCTATGCGGAAGTTATGGAGGTGGTTGATGAAGAAGCAACCGTCCCTAAGTAGCCTAAACACCTTAGGAGACTCAAGTCACTACTCAAACAACCTCAAATGCTATAAGGATCAAAATGGGTTAGGTTGCGGAAGTCGGTGGTGGCAATAGGGATGGTATGGTGGAAGGCCTAGGCAAAGATGCCAAAGTTCCAAAAAATTTATGGAGTCAAATGGTGGTGAAAACAACTTGAGGACCTCGAGCACGTCGATAGTTTCAAAACGAGCCAAAGAACACTCAAATCGGAGTTCGGAGCGAAAAGTTATGATGAAAAAGGTGAAAGAGGCTGAAGCTGAAATTTCAGTGCAATGTCTCTGGTTAGGCCGGAAGTTCCGGGCCTAGGGCCGGAAGTTCCGGGCTCCGGAAGTTCTGGGGGGTGGCCGGAAGTTCCGGGGGTCGCGGAAAAGGTGTGGGGACTTTGGGTAAACTCTCTGTTTAGCCCGGAAGTTCCGGGGTAAGGACGGAAGTTCCGGGGGACGGAAGTTCCGGGGGAGGCCGGAAGTTCCGGGGGTCGTGGAATTTCATCCGGGACGAACCCTAAATTCCAGATCTGAGAACAGGGGCGGAAAAACACAATTTCCTGGGGCAAAATTGGGACGATTTCGTGGATGGAAATGGGGGAAAGATGGGGGACAGCTAGATCCACTTGAAACCAAGCAAATCCATGGATCAAAATCAACAAAACATCATCAAACCAACAAATCACAAAAAAATTTGGGGCTATTTTTGGCGGGGATTTTCGAATTTTAGGACGAAATCAAGCAAAAGAAGGCTAGAAAACGGTGGGAGGGACTCCAAATACGTGATCAACGTGGCTCATGATACCATATGATACGGGGCTAACCCGGTGTAGGCCGACCTTTCATGTTTGGAGTGGGATCCCTCGAAGAACACGATGAACACGGGGAAGAACGGAGAGAAATCACAAGGGGAAACACTCAAGAACAAGTCTAGTCACACATCCACTAGACAGTCAAACACACAAGATCACAAGGTACATGAACAACAAAGGGAAAGATACAAGGTAAGGTTCATCTCCAAGAGGAGGTCTTGATGATATCCTAGACGGATCTTCCCACGAGGGGGTCTTGATGATATCCTGTAGGATCTCCTCCTAGATGGAGGTCTTGGCCTCCAATGGAGTAGTTGTCTCTCTCTCTCTCTCAAGAGTAGAGATAGGTAGGAGCAAAGCTCACATACAAATGAGCTATCACTTTGCTAACCCTAGAATGGAGGAGGGGGATGAGTATATATAGTAGTAGCCACGAAGGGGTAAGTGAGGGGCGAAAGGGTACATGGCCACGGGCCGAGTCTCTGCGCGCAGGCAGGGACAGAAGTTCCGGGGACGGTCGGAAGGTACGGGCGCCGGAGGTTCCGGGCAAAGGTCCGGCCAGGGTCTGGGCTATCCATAGAGTTGGCAGACTCTCGGACGGCTTCGATGCGTCGGGGCCGGAAGTTCCGGGAAGGCCGGAGGTTCCGGGGGCCGGAAGTTTCGGGCTTTCCAGAAGCTTGTCCAGGCTTCTTCTTCCTTCTCTTCCACGCTTCCCTCGCGGATGGTGTAGGTGATCCTTGGCGCTTGCACTCCTCCTCATCGTCCGTGAAGCTCCGGCAATACCTATGCATGCACATGAGTGGAGGGTCAAGTAGTATACCATCCTCAAAGGGGTCAAGTGAGCACGTGTAAAGGAGAAGATTCACCTTTGAGTATGTGAAGTAGAGGTCGCACGTGTCAGTTGCCAAACGAACTCTTGACATGGTGATGACCGTAGGATGCTCCGCATCACCTTTAACCAGCCTCCGCCGCCCACCTTCCTCCCAATTGCCCCCACTTTTAATAAAGTCCACGCAGCAGTTTAAATCACCGCCGCACTCCCTGGTCTCACTACAATCTTCTCTCTTCCTCTCTGATTCTCCTGTCGTCTACCTCCAATCAGCCTGACCTCACCATGCGCCATGCTGAAGGAAATATGCCCTAGAGGCAATAATAAAGTTATTATTTATTTCCTTATATCATGATAAATGTTTATTATTCATGCTAGAATTGTATTAACCGGAAACATAATACATGTGTGAATACATAGACAAACATAGTGTCACTAGTATGCCTCTACTTGACTAGCTTGTTTATCAAAGATGGTTATGTTTCCTAGCCATGGACAAAAGAGTTGTCATTTGATTAACGGGATCACATCATTAGGAGAATGATGTGATTGACTTGACCCATTTCGTTAGCTTAGCACTTGATCGTTTAGTATGTTGCTATTGCTTTCTTCATGACTTATACATGTTCCTATGACTATGAGATTATGCAACTCCCGTTTACCGGAGGAACACTTTGTGTGCTACCAAACGTCATAACACAACTGGGTGATTATAAAGGAGCTCTGCAGGTGTCTCCGAAGGTACATGTTGGGTTGGCGTATTTCGAGATTAGGATTTGTCACTCCGATTGTCGGAGAGGTATCTATGGGCCCACTCGGTAATGCACATCACTATAAGCCTTGCAAGCATTGCAACTAATTAGTTAGTTGCGGGATGATGTATTACGGAACGAGTAAAGAGACTTGCCGGTAACGAGATTGAACTAGGTATTGAGATACCGACAATCGAATCTCGGGCAAGTAACATACCGATAACAAAGAGAACAACGTATGTTATTATGCGGTTTGACCGATAAAGATCTTCGTAGAATATGTGGGAGCCAATATGAGCATCCAGGTTCCGCTATTGGTTATTGACCAGAAATGTGTTTCGGTCATGTCTACATTGTTCTCGAACCCGTAGGGTCCGCACGCTTAAGGTTTCGATGACAGTTATGTTATGAGTTTATATGTTTTGATGTACGGAAGGAGTTCAGAGTCCCGGATGAGATCGGGGACATGACGAGGAGTCTCTAAAAGGCCGAGACGTAAAGATCGATATATTGGATGACTATATTCGGACTTCGGAAAGGTTCCGAGTGATTCGGGTATTTTTTTGGAGTACCGGAGAGTTACGGGAATTCCCCGGGAAGTATATGGGCTTTATTGGGCCATACGGGAATAGAGGAGAGAGGCCGAAAGGAAGGAGGCACGCAGCCCCCCTCTTGTTCGAATTGGACAAGGGGTGCAGCCCCCTTTTCCTTCCTCCTCTCCCCTCTTTCCCTTTCTCCTACTCCAACAAGGAAGGGGGGAGTCCTACTCCCGGTGGGAGTAGGACTCCTCATGGGGCGCGCCAAGGGTGGCCGGCCCCCTCCCCCTCCTCCACTCCTTTATATACGGGGAGGGAGGCACCCCCTAGAGACACAACAATTGATTCCTTGGATCTCTTAGCCGTGTGCGGTGTCCCCCTCCACCATAGTCCACCTCGATAATATCGTAGCGGTGCTTAGGCGAAGCCCTGCGATGGTAGAACATCAAGATGGTCACCACGCCATCGTGCTGACGGAACTCTCCCTCGACAATCGGCTGGATCGGAGTTCGAGGGACGTCATCGAGCTGAACTGTGCTAGAACTCGGAGGTGTCGTAGTTTCGGTGCTTGATTGGTCGGGCGTGAAGACGTACGACTACATCAAACGTGTTGTGCTAACACTTCCGCTTTCGGTCTACGAGGGTACGTGGACACACTCTCCCCTCTCGTTGCTATGCATCACCATGATCTTGCGTGTGCGTAGGATTTTTTTTGAAATTACTACGTTCCCCAACAGTGGCATCCGAGCCTAGTTTTTATGCGTTGATGTTATATGCATGAGTAGAACACAATTTAGTTGTGGGCGATACAAGTCATACTGCTTACCAGCATGTCGTACTTTGGTTTGTCGGTATTGTTGGATGAAGCGGCCCGGACCGACATTACGCGTACGCTTGCACGAGACTGGTTCTACCGACGTGCTTTGCACACAGGTGGCTGGCGGGTGTCAGTTTCTCCAACTTTAGTTGAACCGAGTGTGGCTACGCCCGGTCCTTGCGAAGGTTAAAACAACACTAACTTGAGGAACTATCGTTGTGGTTTTGATGCGTAGGTAAGAACGGTTCTTGCTCAGCCCGTAGCAGCCACGTAAAATTTGCAAGAACAAAGTAGAGGACATCTAACTTGTTTTTGCAGGGCATGTTGTGATGTGATGTGGTCAAGACGTGATGAGATATAAGTTGTTGTATGAGATGATCATGTTTTGTTGAAGTTATCGGCAACTAGCAGAATCCCTATGGTTGTCTCTTTGTTGCATAAGATGCAAGTGCCAAATAATTGCTTTACTTTATCGCTATGCGATAGCAATAGTTGCAAGAGCAATAGTTGGCGAGACGACCATGTGATGACACATTGATATAGATCAAGATGATGAAGATCATGGTGTCGTGCCGGTGACGATAGAGATCATGATAGTACTTTGGAGATGGAGATCAAAGGCGCAAGATGATCATGGCCATATCATGTCACATATTTTGATTGCATATGATGTTTATCTGTTATACATCTTATTTTGCTTAGTTCGGCGGTAGCAGTTTAAGATGATCTCTCACTAATTATCAAGAAGTGTTCTCCCTGAGTATGCACCATTGCGAAAGTTCTTCATGCTGAGACACCACGTGATGATCGGGTGTGATAGGCTCTACGTTCAAATACAACGTGTGCAAAACAGTTGCACACGCGGAATACTCAGGTTAAACTTGACGAGCCTAGCATATACAGATATGGCCTCGGAACACGGAGACCGAAAGGTCGAACGTGAATCATATAGTAGATATGATCAACATAGTGATGTTCACCATTGAAAACTACTCCATATCATGTGATGATCGGACATGGTTTAGTTGATTTGTATCATGTGATCACTTAGATGACTAGAGAGATGTCTGTCTAAGTGGGAGTTCTTAAGTAATATGATTAATTGAACTTTAATTTATCATGAACTTAGTCCTGGTAGTATTCTGCAAATTATGTTGTAGATCAATAGCTCACATTGTTGCTTCCCTATGTTTTTATATGTATTCCTAGAGAAAACTAAGTTGAAAAATGTTAGTAGCAATGATGCGGACTTGGTCCGTGATCTGAGGTTTATCCTCATTGCTGCAAAGAAGAATTATGTCCTTGATGCAACGCTAGGTGACAGACCTATTGCAGGAGCAGATGCAGACGTTATGAATGTTTGGCTAGCTCAATATGATGACTACTTGATAGTTTTGTGCACCATGCTTTATGGCTTAGAACCGGGACTACAAAAACGTTTTTGAAACGTCATGGAACATATAAGATGTTTCAAGAGATGAAATTGGTATTTCAGACTCATGCCCGTGTCAAGAGGTATGAGACCTATGACAAATACTTCGCCTAAAAGATGGAGGAGAATTGCTCAACTAGTGAGTAAGTACTTAGATTGTCTGAGTACTACAATCGCTTGAATTAAGTGGGAGTTAATCTTCCAAATAAGATAGTGATTGGCATAGTTCTCTAGTCACCGTCACCAAGTTACTGGAACTTCGTGATGAACTATAATGCAAGGGATGACGAAAACGATTCCCGAGCTCTTCGTGATGCTGAAATCGACGAAGGTAGAAATCAAGAAAAGATCATCAAGTGTTGATGATTGACAAGACCACTAGTTTCAAGAAAAGGGCAAAGGAAAAGAAAGGGAACTTCAAGTAGAATGGCAAGCAAGTTGTCACTCCCGCGAAGAAGCCCAAAGCTGGACCAAAGCCTGAAACTGAGTGATTATACTGCAAAGGAAATGGTCACTAGAAGCGAAAATGCCCTGAATATTTAGTGGATAAGAAGGATGGCAAAGTGAACAAGGGTATATTTGATATACATGTTATTGATGTGTACTTTACTAGTGTTTATAGTAGCCCCTGAGTATTTGATACTTGTTCGGTTGCTAAATATTAGTAACTCGAAACAGGAGTTACAGAATAAACAGAGACTAGTTGAGGGTGAAGTGACGATGTGTGCTGGAAGTAGTTCGAAGATTGATATGATCATCATCACACTCTCCCTACACTTTTGAGATTAGTGTAGAACCTAAATAAATGTTATTTGGCGTTTGCGTTGAGCATGAATATGATTTGATCATGTTTATTGCAATACGGTTATTCATTTAAAGTCAGAGAATAATTGTTGTTCTGTTTACATGAATAAAGCCTTCAATGGTCATACACCCAATGAAAATAGTTTGTTGGATCTCGACCATAGTGATACACATATTCATAATATTGATGCCAAAAGATGCAAAGTTGATAATGATAGTGCAACTTATTTGTGGCACTGCCGTTTGGGTCATATTGGTGTAAAGCGCATGAAGAAACTCCATACCGATGGACTTCTGGAATCACTTGATTATGAATCATTTGGTACTTGCGAACCATGCCTTTTGGGCAAGATGACTAAAACTCCGTTCTTCGAAACAATGGAACGAGCTACTGATTTATTGGAAATAATACATACCGATGTATGCGATCCAATGCGTGTTGATGCTCATGGTGAGTATCATTATTTTCTGACCTTCACAAATGATTTGAGCAGATATGGGTATATCTACTTAATAAAACACAAGTCTGAAACATTTGAAATGTTCAAAGAAATTCAGAATGAAGTGAAGAATCATCGTAACAAGAAAATAAAGTTTCTATGATCTGATCGTGGAGAAGAATATTTGAGTTACGAGTTTGGCCTTCATATAAAACAATGTGGAATAGTTTCACAGCTCACGCCACATGGAACACCACAGCGTTATGGTGTGTCCGAATGTCGTAATCGCACTTTATGGGATATGGTGCGATCTATGATGTGTCTTATTGATATACCACTATCATTATGGGGTTATGCATTAGAGACAGCTGCATTCACTTTAAATAGGTCAGCATCAAAAATCCGTTGAGACGACGCCTTATTAACTATGGTTTGGCAAGAAATAAAAGTTGTCGTTTCTTAAATTTTGGGGCTGCGATGCTTATGTGAAAAAGTTTCAACCTGATAAGCTCGAACCCAAATCGAAGAAGTGCGTCTTAATAGAATACCCAAAGGTAACTATTGGGTACACCTTCTATCACAGATCCAAAGGCAAGTTATTCGTTGCTAAGATGGACCCTTTCTAGAGAAGAAGTTTCTCTCGAAAGAAGTGAGTGGGAGGAAAGTAGAACTTGATGAGGTAATTGTACCTTCTCCCTTATTGGAAAGTAGTTCATCACAGAAATCAGTTCTAGTGATTCGTACACCAATTAGTGAGGAAGTTAATGATGATGATCATGAAACTTCAGATCAAGTTGCTACCAAACCTCGTAGGTCTTCCAGAGTAAAATCCGCATCAGAGTGGTACGGTAATCATGTTCTGGAGTCATGTTACTAGACCATGATGAACCTACGAACTATGAGGAAGCAATGATGAGCCCAGATTCCACGAAATGGCTTGAGGCCATAAAATCTGAGATATGATCCATGTATGAGAACAAAGTATGGACTTTGATTGACTTGCTCGATGATCATCAAGCCATGTTAAATAAATGGATCTTCAAGAGGAAGACGAACACTGATAGTAGTGTTACTATCTACTAAGCTCGACTTGTTGTGAAAGGTTTTCGACAAGTTCAAGGTGTTGAATACGATGAGATTTTCTCACTCATATCGATGCTTAAGTCTGTTCGAATCATGTTAGCAATTGCCACATTTATGAAATCTGGCAAATGGATGTCAAAACTGCATTCCTTAATGGATTTTTTAAAAGAAGAGTTGTATATTATGCAACCAGAAGGTTTTGTTAATCCTAAAGGTGCTAACAAAATGTGCAAGCTCCAGCGGTCCATCAATGGACTGGTGCAAGCATCTTGGAGTTGGAATATACGCTTTGATGAGTTGATCAAAGCATATGGTTTTATACAGACTTTTGGAAAGGCCTGTATTTACAAGAAAGTGAGTGGGAGCACTACAGCCTTTTTGATAAGTATATGTGAATGACATATTATTAATTGGAAATGATGTAGAATTTTCTGGAAAGCATAAAGGAGTGTTTGAAAGGAGTTTTTCAAAGAAAGAGCTCGGTGAAGCTGCTTACACATTGAGCATCAAGATCTATATAGATAGATCAAGACGCTTGATAAGTTTTTTCAATGAGTACATACCTTGATAAGATTTTGAAGTAGTTCAAAATGGAACAGTCAAAGAAGGAGTTCTTGCCTGTGTTGCACGGTGTGAAATTGAGTAAGACTCAAATCCCGACCACGGCAGAAAATAGAAAGAGAATGAAAAGTCATTCCCTATGTGATGTAGGGTGGAACCCTATGTGGACGATCTTTCATGTTTAGAGTGGATCCTACGGGGAATCATGAAGAACGCGCGGAAGAACACGAGGAAAACACGGGGAGGAACGAGAGAAACACTCAACCGACAAGAGATCAATCACACAAGGTCTAGATCATTCAAGCACGAGTAGCATGAGATACAAAGTCAACAAAGGTAAGGATACATAGGTAACCGATCTTCTTCGTGAGGAGGTCTTGAATCCACAAGGGGATCTTCCCACGAGGGGGTCTTGAATCCTATAGGATCTTATCCGAGGAGGCCGCGGTCTCTCACGAGGAGGAGATCCGATGGATGAGCGAAGCTCTATCTCTAACTTGAGCTAAATCAACGCTAACCGTAACTAGGAGGAGGTGGAGGAGTATATATAGTCCTGGGTGAATGAAAGGGTAAGTGGCATTGGCCCAACACATGGGCGAATGCACAGACGTCGGACGTCCGGAGGACCTCGGTCGTCCGGAGCTTCAGGATGGTCCGGACGTCCGGAGATGTCGGTCATCCGTAGTTTCGGCTCGGGTGCTGGTCGTTCGGTCGTCCGGTGGCTTCGGTCGTCCGTGGCCCTGGGAATCGTCGGATGTCCGGTGTCTGGCGGTCGTCCGGGCGCTGTAGGTTGCCTTGGCTGCGGTCGGTCTGGTTGGTGGAGTCTCCAGGCGTCGGACGTCCGGAGATCGTCGGTCGTCCGGAGGTTGTCGGACGTCCAAGCGCTGTAGCTTCCCAGCAGCTCTTCCTCTTGTTCCTCGCGCTTGGTGTCCTCGCCGTCTTGTCCAATGCTCGTAGCTGTTCCATGGCCTTCCTCTTGGTTGCTGGACTTGCATAGCACACACGTTTGAGGTAGTAGCCATGTCTCACATGTGGAAAGTGACGATTCGGATAGGAGCGAGTTCACCTTGTGTCCAATGGCGCATAGTTGAGGTCTCGTCATAAGTCCACTTGGGGTTTGGAGAGTAGTCGGAGTGTACATGGGGATGAACGTGGGATGCTCCGCATCATCTCCCCCCCTTGGGAAAGATCCGACCTTGGATCGTGATCCTCATCACCATGGAAACGGTTGTCGTAGACGGACTTGTAGTTGGACAAAGTTGAAGACATTGTGCAATCCAAGTAGTCCAAGGTGTCGCCGGAGTGATAGACATGCAAAAAGAGCAAACACAAGCAACACTCGGAAATACAATGGTTAGCGCACACAAAGTGTCCATCATGCAAGAATGAGTTTGTGCAGCAAGATTGGTCGTGACAAAGCGCATGAAGCTTATCAAGATGATCTAGAATGAGATGCAAAGCATTCATGGGAGGAAATGCAATCATTATGCACACAAATGTGTTGTAAATATGATCAATGCAACCACGGTGCAAAATGATGTCATAGTGAGACGATTTATCAATAGCATGAATATGGCAATGGATGCTCAATATGTGTAAGCTATCATGCAATTGATGGTCGACAATATGATCATGATGTATGAATATGCCATCAAGGAAGATCACAACAAATTTGCTAAGGAAGTGCACAAGCTCATATATCATGGATGACATGGAAATAGATGCAACAAGACAAGCATAATGTGAGTCAATCCATGCATGGGGTGCAAACTTGTGGTAAGTATGATATGTCCATCGAGCATGACATGTATGAGCACAATCAACAAATATGGAGGTGTTGGTGTACCAAAGCTCGATGTCGAGGCATGAGTGGATTTCCGAAGATGCATCCAAAAAGTGCGAGCGCTCCTCAATGTGAAGGTCCATAGAGCCAATCTCCAATGTCGCTCCTCCGTTCACAAGATGTATCATGTAGACAACAAGAAGGAAACAACAATGAAAGAGTGACCCATCCAATATGCGTATTTGAGGATGGCTCAAAGAGAAGGAATTCACCTTAAGAAACTTCCCAAAGATGTTGGAGTTGTACATCATGTATGCCTTCACATAACCAATATGTCACATAATGGCATCGCCTTGTGAATCCTCCAAAATGAAAGAACATGACAAACACTTCGAAAAACAAATGAGGTTAGCGGACATGCAAAACCTATCATTCGAGTGGTAATATACCCAACAAGTGTATGCATCATGCTCATCATAAGAAATGACAAGGGAGTATTGCATAGTATGGAGGCATATGATGCGAGAACAACCAAATGCAATAGGCTCAATCAAACAAGCATGCATCACAAGTAAAGTGTCCAAGTCTCCAAGATCAATAAGCATAGATGCAACTATTGGAAACAAGCGACAATGAACAAGACATATCATGTGAGAGGCATGAACATATATGTCATCAACCCAAGAAAGCGAGTAAGAGTGGAACATGGGTGATGCAACCAAGCAAGCAATCATAGCAATCAAGTCAAGCAATCTAGTAGTGCGAAGATGCAACATACCAGGAGGAATCATGGCAAGCATGTCATTGGTGCAAATAATGGGCATGATTACTTCACATGACATAGCACAAGCATGAAAGCAAGATTTGAGGAAAGTAGGTGCATGGTGTTGGCAAGAAGTCCTATGTAAATAGCAATGGAACATCATGACTCTCCCAACAAAAGAATCAACAATAGTATGAGGCACATGATAAACATGGCAATAGCAACAAGGATCTCCACCAAGCATGCAAATACGCATAGAAGTATCATAATGGTGAATCATAGGTAGATGCAAGCAAGGGTAACAATTGCATGGCAAATGCATAGAAGCAAGTATAACATGCAAAGTGAACACGGGAAAATGAGCATAAAGTGACAAGTGGTAAATAGCCCATAGCCGTGTGAGAGCCAAGTAGAAGAGATGCGCGTAGTCCTTGCACGAAGGGAACGGTGGTAAGGATAGTCCACGGGATCCCAAGCCGTCGTTGCTCTCAAGAGCTCGTTTCGTCAACTCTTGGGATTGAGAGGTTGACGAGTATACATGAGTACCTACACAAAATAAAGACAAAGGAAAAATTGTGTGTGCATGGTATATGTACACATCATCCATCATGATGCGCACATGCATGTGTCGGTTAGCACAAAATAGCCAATGCTCAAACAAATGCGATGCGTGATATAGAAACATGTCATCCATCATGATAGGTTTGTTGTTATGAATGGCATAATGGAGACTCAAAGTATGTAATGCATCATGAGAAATTTCTAGAGCATTGTTATTCATGGAATGCATATGGTGCACGCAATTATGGGAATCATGCAAAGTATGGAATGCATCAAAATCTCCTAATATGTATGAGGAAACTATGGGGGTCTCCTCATGAGCATTAGTAGGAACATCACATGGAGAATATTGACAACATCCAAAACAATGCATATTTGGAACAATGTGATCATGGCATGACATAGTAGATGAATTGCACAAATCATGTAAAGGAAGCATGGCAATATCATCACAAGAGAAGCAAAAGCCAATGACCATTATCTCGTCATCTATGCCATAAGTGCAAATAGGATTTATCTTAATGGGGAATGCATAGTTACTATGTTGAGATTGTAATGATGCAATATGGGAGATCTCACTCATAGCATATGACAAGTTCAATGGATTGTCAAACATGAAGTGACCAATAGAATTTTCACATGATATCCTATGGAGCATAGCATCACAGCTAGGCAACTCAACATGCTCATCATCATATTCAACATAAATAGGTAAGTCAAGGCATGAAGAAGTCTCACTAGCATGAAGCATGGTAATAGGTGTATCAACATCATGGGAGCAATCATTGGTAAGATACTCCTCTAGTGGGACAAGAGAAGCACCATCACCTATGTTACCGTTGGAGCGTCGCTCATGTGTTGTAGGTGTGGTGTCGAAGATCCACTTGTTGTCATCTTCATCTTGATGGAACCATGTGGGGGGTGCATCATCGTCCACCATGGCCATCGGTTTTCCCATTGGAGGGATGGACTCGTCGAGGATAGGCATGTCGTCATGTAGGATACCTAGCACCAAAGAAGAAAATGCACTAGGAGTAGAGGTTAAGTCGTTAGAAATCGTAGTGGCCTCACATGCCGTGTCAACTACCTCACTCTCCAAGTGTTGTGGCTCACTCACTCCCTCAAGGATGCACTCACTCATATGGTTGGTGGAGTCACTCAAGTGGCACTCAACCTCACATAGGATGTGTGGCATGCTCTCATGTGTGGGGCTAGTGGTGGTCACACTCATCCTCTCAAAGGAAATGCTCTCAATGTCACGTATGGTGCAGTCACTCATGTCCCTCATGTGGTGGTGGCTCTCCTCACATGGCACTTGGGGCATCTCGACATATGTGGGTGTCGGAGAGATGTAGGTGCAAATGTCTCCATGCGCGGTCGCGTAGCTTGACTCAGAGGAGGAGTCCAATGTGGGCGTCGTCTTCATGTTGTTGAAGAGGTTCGCGCTCGTCGTCGTGGTCGAAGGGGATGGCCCTTGTTCGACCATCTTGTCGCCGTCTTGTTGTTGGAGGCCCATATGATGTGGCACCTCGTAGCTCGTCTCCATGACCGAAGGGAGTTTCCCATGCTCGGCCATCTTCCTTGGGGGGCTTCCGAAGATGGAAGTGTCGCCCTCGCTTGTAGGTGGTCGCCTTGGACTTGATGAAGTCGTTGTAGGTGTACTCGTGGTAAGTAGGCGAAGATGCCATACGTCCAAAGGCGAAGATGCCTTGATAGCACTTGGCGAAGATACCGAAGTGGTTGTTGTAGTCGTAGCACCGTCTTGGTGGTGGTCGTCTCGCGGTCTTCTTTTGTGCTCATGAAGCTTGGACTTGGCATGTTGGGACTTGTGCATTTGCGCTTGTGGAGCATCTTCATGATGATGGTGTCGTTGTCGCGCTTGAGCTTGAAGGCGTTCGTCGTCATCGTTCACATGATGCTTGGAGGTGACTTGCCCTTCATGACGATGTGGATCACGAACGTGATGGTGGTCGCCATGTAGATGTTGACTTAGACGACTTGCAATTGCATCTTGTTTGCACTTCGAAGATGATCGACTTGGTCGCCGCCGCCTTGAAGATGACGAAGGGGAAGTAGACTTGATCAAGGCTCTAATCTCCTCCATCCTTGCATCTTGCTCCTCTTTATGTGCGGAAAGCTTCTTCTTGATGTGCTCTCGCAATCTTGATTGTGCGCCTTGCACTTGTCGTTGTAGATCGAGGATAGACGCTTTGGTGATGTAGTTGTTCACACCGTCGTTGTTGTCGAGGACCGGAGAGGAAATGCCTTGCCTATCCATCACAAGACTCGAGCAAATATGAGTGGGAGAAAGATAAGAACTTATACCAATGTACCTTGACCGATGTTGACAATGAATCAAGTTCACTCAAATGCGGACAATGAAATAGCACTATTGGTACCAATCCTTGTCGGTTCTCACACCTACACAAGTAAAGCTTATGGAGGAGCTCGGTGAGGATAGTGGCACAAAAATTTAATGCAAAATGTTAGCAAGAGTCAATAATGTTGAAAGAGATTCACAAATTCGCAAGTGAAACAAATGGACCAATAGCAATGAAAGGTACACGGAAACACACACACGGATAGATAAATGGGGTCGTGCAACCAAGGAATGAGCACAAAATGTGGAATCCACGGAAAACGCTCGTGTTGCACAACTCAAGAGAGACGCTAGAACGATTGCTCTATAGGAGGATACGACACTTGTGCACAACCTATAAGATGCAAAATGGATAAACTTCTATCCCAAGTATGCTAGGTATGTATGGTTCCCGGTGTTTCTCTCGAGATGATCCAAGATGATCGGATATGACAATCTTATATGCAATATGGTATGATGCTATGGCACTTTCTTACAAGCTTCTTTGCTCTCTTTCTTTTGCTTAAAAGCTTTATTTCTTTTTTTTTGGCCACTCTTGCACAATGCACAAACCAAGATAGCAATTATGTATATGCGGGAACAAACTTGTGACACAAGATATGATACCAATATATGCACCACAATGGTATGGTATGTATGCTATGGGAAGTATGATCACTAATGTGCACAAGTAACGTTGTCGGCAATACTCAAATGGCTAGTCTCGATAGGCAAGTAACGCAAAATGGGCTAGGGGTTATCAATGCAATTTGCAAGGGGAATATACAATGGTGTCGTCGAGGTTACCGTCCTTTGCGATGATGAGTGGCGGTGTTCTTGATGTAGATACCAAGATGATGGAGACTCGTCCCTAAGTAGCCGAAACACCTTAGGAAACGGAAAAACCGCGAACTCAAAATCTCAAATGACAAATGTCAAAATGGTGGTGCAGGAGAGCGGAGGTGGTTTGCACTTGGCAATGTGGGGTGGAATGATGGGCTATACACGTGTCGGAGTTGAACTTGTCGTCCCTAAGTAGCCGAAACACCTTGGGAGACACAAGCCACGACTCAGACAAGCTCAAACAACTATTGGGTTAAGTTGGGGGTGGCGGAAATATATGGTGGGCACGCCTATGCAGAAGTGGTGGTGGTGGTTGATGAAGAAGCAATTGTCCCTAAGTAGCCGAAACACCTTAGGAGACTCAAATCACTACTCAAGCAACCACTAACTCTATGGCAAGCAAAATGGGTTAGGTTGCGGAAGTCGGTGGTGGCTATGCGGATGATGTGGTGGAAGCCCTAGGCAAAGATGCCAAAGTTCCAAAAATTTGATGGAGTCAAATGATGTTGGTGGTATTTTTGTGGGAAGGGGGATGTCAAGAGCTTCAAAACGAGCTAAAGAACGTCAAAATCGGAGTTTGGATGAATTAGTTATGGACAAAACAAAAATCAGCCGAAGTCTGAAACTACAGGTTACGGACGTCCGGAAAGGTCGGATGTCCGGGGCGTCGGACATCCGGAAAAGTCGGAAATCCGTAAATTCGGAAATCCGTAAATTCGGTTCGGGTTAGGGGTTCCGGTCATCCGGAAAAGGTCGGACGTCCGGTCGTTCCTGGGGCTCCGGACGTCCGGAAAACTCCGGTCGTCCGGTGGGTCGGGGTCAACGCGAGATGCGAGATCCGGGGCGCGATTTTGAGCGGAAAATGGAGATTTTGGGGTCAAAATTGATGAGATTTCGTGGAGGAAAGATGGGGAAACTTGGGGAAATGCTAGATCCACTCAAAAGCACGCAAATCCATGGACCAAAATCAACAAAACATCATCAAACCAACAAATCACAAAAAAATTGGGGCTATTTTTGGTGGGGATTTTCGAATTTAGGGAAGAACACAACAAAATCAAGCTAGAAAAAGAGGGGTAGGGGCTCCAAAAACGTGATCAACCTGGCTCTGATACCAAGATGATGTAGGGTGGAACCCTATGTGGACTATCTTTCACGTTTGGAGTGGATCCTACGGGGAATCACGAAGAACGCGCGAAAGAACACGAGGAAAACACGGGGAGGAACGAGAGAAACACTCAACCGACAAGAGATCAATCACACAAGGTCTAGATCATTGAAGCACGAGTAGCATGAGATACAAAGTCAAAAAAGGTAAGGATACATAGGTAACCGATCTTCTCCGTGAGGAGGTCTTGAATCCACAAGGGGATCTTCCCACGAGGGGGTCTTGAATCCGATAGGATCTTCTCCGAGGAGGCCGCGGTCTCTCACGAGGAGGAGATCCGATGGATGAGCAAAGCTCTATCTCTAACTTGAGCTAAATCAACGCTAACCGTAACTAGGAGGAGGTGGAGGAGTATATATAGTCATGGGTGAATGAAAGGGTAAGTGGCGTTGGCCCAACACACGGGCGAATGCACAGGCGTCGGACATCCGGAGGATGTCGGTCGTCCGGAGCTTCAGGACGGTCCGGACGTCCGGAGATGTCGGACATCCGTAGTTTCGGCTCGGGTGCTGGTCGTTCGGTCGTCCGGTGGCTTCGGTCGTCCGTGGCCCTGGGAGTCGTCGGACGTCCGGTGTCTGGCGGTCGTCCAGGCGCTGTAGGTTGCCTTGGCTGCGGTCGGTCTGGTTGGTGGAGTCTCCAGGCGTCGGACGTCCGGAGATTGTCGGTCGTCCGGAGGCTGTCGGACGTCCGAGCGCTGTAGCTTCCCAGCAACTCTTCCTATTGTTCCTCGCGCTTGGTGTCCTCGCCGTCTTGTCCAATGCTCGTAGCTATTCCATGGCCTTCCTCTTGGTTGCTGGACATGCATAGCACACACGTTTGAGGTAGTAGCCATGTCTCACATGTGGAAAGTGACGATTCGGATAGGAACGAGTTCACCTTGTGTCCAATGGCGCATAGTTGAGGTCTCGTCATAAGTCCACTTGGGGTTTGGAGAGTAGTCGGAGTGTACATGGGGATGAACGTGGGATGCTCCGCATCACTATGCCTCAGCCATAGGTTCTATAAAGTATGATATGCTGTGTACCAGACCTATTGTATACCTTGCTCTGAGTTTGGCAAAGGAATACAATTTTGATCTAATAGTAGATCATTGGACAGCGGTCAAGAATATCCTTAGTGAGGACTAAGGAGATGTTTCTCGATCATGGAGGTGATAAAAGAGTTCGTCGTAAAAGTTACATCGGTGCAAACTTTTACACTGATCCAGATGACTCTAAGTCTCAATCTGGATACATATTGAAAGTGGGAGTAATGAGCTAGAGTAGCTCCGTGCAGAGCATTGTAGACATAGAATATTTGCAAAATACATACGGCTCTGAATGTGACAGATCCGTTGACTAAACTTCTCTCACGAGCAAAACATGATCATACCTTAGTACTCTTTTGGGTGTTAATCACATAGCAATGTGAACTAGATTATTGACTCTAGTAAACCCTTTGGGTGTTGATCACATGACGATGTGAACTATGGGTATTAATTACATACATATGTGAATATTGGTGTTGAATCACATGCTGATGTGAACTAGATTATTGACTCTAGTGCAAGTGGGAGACTGAAGGAAATATGTCCTAGAGGTAATAATAAAGTTATTATTTATTTCCTTATATCATGATAAATGTTTATTATTCATGCTAGAATTGTATTAACCAAAAACATAATACATGTGTGAATACACAGACAAACATAGTGTCACTAGTATGCCTCTACTTGACTAGCTTGTTTATCAAAGATGGTTATGTTTCCTAGCCATGGACAAAAGAGTTGTCATTTGATTAACGGGATCACATCATTAGGAGAATGATGTGATTGACTTGACCCATTCTGTTAGCTTAGCACTTGATCGTTTAGTATGTTGCTATTGCTTTCTTCATGACTTATACATGTTCCTATGACTATGAGATTATGCAACTCCCGTTTACCGGAGGAACACTTTGTGTGCTACCAAACGTCACAACGTAACTGGGTGATTATAAAGGAGCTCTACAGGTGTCTCCCAAGGTACATGTTGGGTTGGCGTACTTCGAGATTAGGATTTGTCACTCCGATTGTCGGAGAGGTATCTCTGGGCCCACTCGGTAATGCACATCACTATAAGCCTTGCAAGCATTGCAACTAATTAGTTAGTTGCGGGATGATGTATTACGGAACGAGTAAAAAGACTTGCCGGTAACGAGATTGAACTAGGTATTGAGATACCGACGATCAAATCTCGGGCAAGTAACATACCGATAACAAAGGGAACAACGTATGTTGTTATGCGGTTTGACCGATAAAGATCTTCGTAGAATATGTGGGAGCCAATATGAGCATCCAGGTTCCGCTATTGGTTATTGACCGGAAACGTGTTTCGGTCATGTCTACATTGTTCTCGAACCCGTAGGGTCCACACGCTTAAGGTTTCGATGACAGTTCGGAGTCCCGGATGAGATCGGGGACATGACGAGGAGTCTCGAAATGGTCGAGACGTAAAGATCGATATATAGGACGACTATAGTCGGACTTCGGAAAGGTTCCGAGTGATTCGGGTATTTTTTGGAGTACCGGAGAGTTACGGGAATTCGCCGGGGAGTATATGGGCCTTATTGGGCCATACGGAAATAGAGGAGAGAGGCCGAAAGGAAGGAGGTGCGCAGCCCCCCTCTTGTCCGAATTGGACAAGGGGTGCAGCCCCCTTTTCCTTCCTCCTCTCCCCCTCTTTCCCTTTCTCCTACTCCAACAAGGAAGGGGGAAGTCCTACTCCCGGTGGGAGTAGGACTCCTCATGGGGCGCGCCAAGGGTGGCCGGCCCCCTCCCCCTCCTCCACTCCTTTATATACGGGGAGGGAGGCACCCCCTAGAGACACAACAATTGATTCCTTGGATCTCTTAGCCGTGTGCGGTGCCCACCTCCACCATAGTCCACCTCGATAATATCGTAGTGGTGCTTAGGCGAAGCCCTGCGACGGTAAAACATCAAGATGGTCACCATGCCATCGTGCTGACGGAACTCTCCCTCGACACTCGGCTGGATCGGAGTTCGAGGGACGTCATCGAGCTGAACGTGTGCTAGAACTCGGAGGTGCCGTAGTTTCGGTGCTTGATCTGTCTGGCCGTGAAGACGTACGACTACATCAACCGCGTTGTGCTAACGCTTCCGCTTTCGGTCTACGAGGGTACGTGGACACACTCTCCCCTCTCGTTGCTATGCATCACCATGATCTTGCGTGTGCGTAGGAATTTGTTTGAAATTACTATGTTCCCCAACACATGCCACATCACGATGGGTTGCCCTTCGTCTTCCAATTTCTTGAGGAAGACAACCAGCCAGAATCGCAGGAACATAAGGATCTTTGGAACGAGCTTGAACTGGCCTTGCGAGAAGATGTCGCGCCTATCCCCGCTCCCGTTCCAGCTCCCTTTGCCCCGCCGGCGCCAGCGCCCATCCCCGTGGCATTGATGGGTTGGGAGCCACACATTATCATCGAGCTTGAAGCCATGGGGTTCCACGAGCTCCCCGCTGACTTTCACGCGCCCGTGCACCTACCAGCGCATGCGCCTGCGCGTGCACTGACACGTGCACCCGTGCCGGTGCCCGTGCACAAATGTCTCCATCGCGCCATTGCTAGTGTATGTCCCTGCGCCGGTGCTAGTGCACCCCTCAGCGACATGGATCATCGTCGTCGACCGCTTCCTTGCACCAACCCAGTCGCTGCCTCCCACCAGTTGACTGGCTCCTCGAGACCGAAGTCCAAAACATGCTGGCCTTCCTTGAAGCTTGGGTCAACGTCCAGGAGTACACCAATGCCCGCGCAATGCGCTGCCATTGCCGTCGGTCAGTGGCCCGACGACACACAGAGCACGGTAGAGGAGCCACTTCCCGCACAAGATGCCTCCGCCGTCACCGGTGATCTAAATTTGCCATGAAAAACGTTCCTATTGCCATGCTTAAAATCCGAACATTTGGGATTTATCACTTCCATTTTTTTAGTTCTATCGTGGTATGAATGTAAAGTCGCAGTCAGACTTAATGAAATTTGTGGTTTGATCAGTTGAATGTTCTGCTAGAGCCCTAGCAAATTAAATAAAAAAGTCATCAAGTGACATGTATTCCTTCTCATCGCGAACGTATCATATTAAATACCACGTTAATTCCAAATACTTTTTTAGGGAAGTCGGTTCCAAATACTTGTAGGGCGCGAACAAGCCCCTTGTTCGAGCACTAGGCGATACATCCATTTATCCACGCATTTAATTATTACTAGTTAAATGCTACTAGTCTGAACTTGTCTGTCACGGTCACTTTTGTTCGTAAACTTGTAACATATAGTACTACTAGGACATGAAACAGGTAGCATAACTTGTGAACACGTCTAGATACGGTTAATGGCATCGAGCATCTTCCTTGGGTGGTGCATCGTGTTTACTATTTTAACACCGCCCACGCGTTCTTCCTAATCGTAGAAGGGGAGGAGAGAGAGAGAGAGAGAGAGAGAGAGAGAGCAGACATGGGACCCACTAGTAAGTGGTTCCAGGAAGGGTAATAGTACGTGCTGACGAGCTGGTCCCACTAATCTACTAAAATTAATATAAAAACATGTTATCCATTATATAGGTTGTGGTAATATAAAAACATGATATCAACGAAGGGGAGTACAACAAACGTTGCTACTATGTTGCCTATTGACATGCGCCTGGAAGGTCCTGGTCGCATGTTCGATCCTCGTCCTTTTTTTATTTTTAGTCTATATATGGGTTCAAATTTGTTCCATGATAGGTGGGGCCCCCGGTTTATATTTTATAGCACTTTAATTTCTGGGTCGAAATTTGTTCCATTACAGGTGGACTCCCGGTGTGTAGTTTGTAGCTTATTTGTAATAATTAAAGAGAACACCAGAGTTCTTTTACAAAAATACCATTGTGCAACGTGGAAGGTGAGAAAGAGCCTGCGAGAGAGCGGTGACAGAGCCAGAGGGAAATCAATTTGGGGAGGGGTGGCGGTTGCAATGGTTTGGAGTAGTTGTGGGCCAAATTCTACAAAAATATAATCTAAACCCACCAAAATAAATACGTGCACAAATTAATCCAAGGTTGGAGTCCCCCTCGCAATGTAAATAGCTCCGGATCTGCAGAGATGGAGAGGTAGCGTCTATGTGTGGAAGAGATGGCATGAGAAAGCAAGGTCAATTGAGACATAGATAGATAGAGAGACAGAGTGAGTGTGGCCCAACATTCGGTGAAAAGATATACATCCTCCAGAGAATGCATAGATACATGCATTTCTCTGGAGGATGCATGTGGTTGAGCTTTTGGGAAGGGTGAGGGTTGTAAGAGAGAGCTTGAGAGATTGACCTACATAGATGATGTGCATGCTATGGTATAGAGAGTGTGGATCCAGTCACAGATAGGTAGATATATCATTTGTGCGTGAGAGGAAGCAAGGTCAATCGATACATAGATAGATAGAGAGAGATAGAGAGAGAGAGAGATATTGAGCGAGTGTGGGTCGTCATGCGGTCGAAAGAGTGAGACGGGTTGGAGAGAGTGACCTAGATAGACAATGTGCCTTAGAGAGTATACAATATGTTGAACTGGGCACAAACATGGAGATATATAGTTTGTGTGTGAGAAAAAGCAAGGTCAATCGGGACATACATAAAGAGAGAGAGAGAGAGAGAGAGAGAGAGATTGAGCGAGTGTGGGCCGCCATGAGGTTGAAAGAGTGGGACGGCTTGGAGAGAGTGACCTAGATAGACAATCTGCATGAGAGAGTATAGAGTATGTCAATCGAGGCCCAAACGGGGAGTACA
>NC_041383.1:377899926-377950635 GCF_002162155.2 Triticum dicoccoides | reverse complement strand
GTGTGGTCGAAAGAGTGAGACGGTCTGGACAGAGTGACCTATATAGACAATGTGCGTGTGTGTGCGCGAGAGGGGGGGTCTAGATAGGCAATGCGTGTATCTAGCAAGAGAGGGTGGGAGGGAGGGAGAGAGCTCGACATGGAGTGCAATGGCGGGTGTGTGAGAGAAATACATTTGTTCACAGAGTGGGGAAAGGGGGTTGTGTATTTTAGAGAGTTAGAGATCAAAACACTGAGAGAAAAAATGAGTGTGTTTCGAAAACCAATAGCTCTGTAAGGTGGTTAGGAGGGGAAGATTGATTGACAGAGGAAGTATGTAGTGTGTGTGCTGAGGGGGGGCCTAAACACAACATTTGAATGTAGATAGTACTAGCTGAATGCCCGTGCGTTGCACGGAATAATAAAAACATTGATTAAAAAATTATTCTGATTCAAAAATGTGTGTGGTAACCAAAACCAAATGTGGGTTTTCCATTTGTAGATCGGCCAACTCACTCATTGACCCACTGATTTCCCCATCAACAATTTTCATGTCCCATTGATGGGTATCTCCTTGCAAGAAGACAATTAAAGTGTCATCTTTCTCCACAACCATTCTTCCTTCCATTTTCATTCTCGCGATCATCTGCCAGCCCTGATTACCAATCTTAATACTGTACTGCAACAAATTATATTTTTTGACGTTTTGAAAGATTCTTTTGATGCCATTTTTGACGACCAATCGCGCTAGAGCTATCTCGTGAGCTCCCATGACAGCGAGCTCACGACCGCTACCTACGCTCCACCTCTTTTTGGGATGAGGGAGCAACTGGGTGAGGCGGTGCAACTGCAAGTGGGAGGGAGTACGAAATTCGCTCAAATCCATCTTCTGAATCATTTCTTGAATCCTAAAGATCATGTCATAAACCCCCTAAGTATTTATGCTAACAAACAAGCATGTAAGCCAAAATCGCATATATGTTCACCAATTTTCAGGTAGCAACATAAGGACATAAGCACATAGTAATAGTATAAAAGGATGGCTTAAGTTTTTGCTCCGTTGAACTATTAGAGGCTTGGAGCATGCCTAAATTTTACTTTAATTCACAGGGCATGATAGAAAAGAAAGAAGATAAAGAGTCTCACAATTTTGTTGAACCTTAAGCAATTTGCATAGATTTCCCGCAATCCCTTTGCCAGCAGATATTTGTCCTTAACTTGATCATCGGTGGATCCTCGCACATAAGGAACATTATAAATAGTATGTTGTGTTTATGTAAATTGTTGACCACAAACTTCACAAGTAGGAGAATATACTACAAATGCCACAAGTTTTTATTCACGCAATGTACATCATATTAATTTATCACATAAAGCACAATAGTACGCAGAGACTAAATCGTGTACATCAAATTCATTTACAACAGGAAGCTCAACATTATGCAGGTGAATAAATTCAGACAAAACATCGGGAAAGCATCAATTATATTTAGCTTTTTGACTTAATCCTGATTGTGTCATCTTGCTACGTGAAACATCTAGCAGAGTAGCACCCAGCCAACCAAGAATCTATGGTGGCCCAAACCCCCTATGAACATCCTGTTGGGGAATGTTGCATGGGAAACAAAAAAATTCCTACGCTCACCAATATCCAATCTAGGAGATGACCATCTACGAGAGCAGAGATTGGATCTACATACCCTTGTAGATCGCTAAGCGGAAGCCTTAAGAAACGCGGTTGATGTAGTCGAACGTCTTCGCGATCCAATCACGATCCGTCCTGCGAACTCCCAATCCAAGTGCTGAACGGACGGCACCTCCACATTCAACACATGTACGGGATTGATGACGCCTTGACCTCCTCGATCCAGCGAGCGATGGTGAAGTAGTATCTCGAGTCCTCCGGTAGCACGATGGCATGGTGGCGGTGGTGGTGGCGGAATCTCAGCAGAGCTTCGCTAAGCACTACGGAAAGGAAGAGGGATGTGAGGGAGAGGAGAGGCAGCACCGTGGCGTGGAGATGTGCTCTTTGGGGTGCGGCTGTCCTCTCTCTGCCTCTCTATATATAGGGGAAGGGAGGAGGGGGTGGCGCCCTTAGGGTTTCCCCTAGGGGGGCGGCGGCCAGGGCAGATGGGATCTCCCCTAGGGTGACTTGCCTCCCAAGCCAGGAGGTGGGAAGCCCTAGGGGGCTCCCCAACCCTCCTCGTTACGTAAGATGGGGTGAGGGGGCGCTCAACCCCTTAGTGGGCTGGTTTTCCCCTCCCCTTGCCCATGGGCCCCCCAAACACTTGTCGGGGCCCCCCGAAACCCCTTTCGATGACGCTGGTCATCACCCGGTACCCCCAGAACAATTCCGGACTCCAATACCATTCGTCAAATATATCAACCTTCACCTCCGGACCATTCCGGAGTTCCTCGTCATGTCCGGGATCTCATCCGGGACTCCGAAGAACCTTCAGTAACCACCATAATGACTCCACTATACTTATACCGTCACCAAACGTTAATTGTGTAGACCCTGCGGGTTCGAGAACTATGCAGACATGACCGAGACACCTCTACAGTCAATAACCAATAGCGGGACCTGGATGCCCATATTGGTTCCTACATATTCTACGAAGATATTATCGGTCAAACCACGATGTCAAGGATTCAGCTAATCCCGTATGCAGTTCCCTTTGTCTATCGGTATGTTACTTGCCCGAGATTCGATCATCGGTATCTCCATACCTAATTCAATCTCGTTGCCGCAAGTCTCTTTACTCGTTCCGTAATACAAGATCTTGTGACTAACTCATTGGTCACATTGCTTGCAAGCTTATTGTGATGTTGTATTACCGAGTGGGCCCTAAAATACATGTTCGTCATATGGAGTGACAAATCCCAGTCTTGATCCATGCCAACTCAGCAGACACCCTCGGAGATACCTGTAGAGCACCTTTATAGTCACCCAGTTACGTTGCGATGTTTGGTATACACAAGGCACTCCTCCGGTGTCAGTGAGTTGCATGATCTCATGGTCATAGGGACATATACTTGACATGTAGAAAAACGATAGCAATAAACTTGATACGATCATATGCTACGTTCATAGTTTGGGTCTTGTCCTAATGATGTGATCCCGTTATCAAATGACAACTCATGTCCGTCCAATGCTAGGAAACCATAGCCATGTTTGATCGACGAGCTAGTCCGGTAGAGGCTTACTAGGGACATGTTGTTGTCTATGTATCCAGACATGTATTTGAGTTTCTAGTCAATACAATTATAGCATGGATAATAAACGATTATCATGAACAAGG
Organism: Triticum dicoccoides; assembly: GCF_002162155.2. Taxonomy (NCBI): domain Eukaryota; kingdom Viridiplantae; phylum Streptophyta; class Magnoliopsida; order Poales; family Poaceae; genus Triticum; species Triticum dicoccoides. The sequence goes on along the minus strand of NC_041383.1, from coordinate 377,947,355 downwards.
AGATATAATATAACCACTTATTATTGCCTCCAGGGCATATTCCAACAGCCTCCCACTTGCACTAGAGTCAATAATCTAGCATTACATGGTAATGAATCTAACACCCATAGATTTCTGGAGTTGATCATTGAGGGAGTCCTGGATTAGGGGGTGTCCGGATGGCCGGACTATGACCTTTGGCCGGACTCCCGGACTATGAAGATACAAGATTGAAGACTTCGTCACGTGTCCGCATGGGACTTTCCTTGGCGTGGAAGGCAAGCTTGGCGATATGATATGAAGATCTCCTCCCATTGTAACCGACTCTATGTAACCCTAGCCCTCTCCGGTGTCTATATAAACCGGAGAGTTTTAGTCCGTAGGACGAATAACAATCATACCATAGGCTAGCTTCTAGGGTTTAGCCTCTCTGATCTCGTGGTAGATCCACTCTTGTACTACCCATATCATCAATATTAATCAAGTAGGAGTAGGGTTTTACCTCCATCGAGAGGGCCCGAACCTGGGTAAAAACATCGTGTCCCTTGTCTCCTGTTACCATCCGCCTAGACGCACAGTTCGGGACCCCCTACCCAAGATCCGTCGTTTTTGACACCGACATTGGTGCTTTCATTGAGATTTCCTCTGTGTCGTCAACCTTAGGCCCGATGGCTTCTTCGATCGTCAACCATGACGCGGTCCAGGGTGAGACTTTTCTCCCCGGAAAGATCTTTGTATTCGGCGGCTTCGCACTGCGGGCCAATTCGTTTGGCCATCTGGAGCAGATCGAAAGCTACGCCCCTGGCCATCAGGTCAGGTTTGGAAGCTTAAACTACACGGCCGACATCCGCGGGGACTTGATCTTCGACGGATTCGAGCCACGGCCGAGCGCGCCGCACTGTCACGATGGGCATGATCTAGCTCTGCCGCCGGACAGTGCCCAGAGCGCTGCTCAGGTGTCCGCTTCGACCGTTAGCTCGGAGCCGACTGCGCCAGTCGGGGACGGACGGTTGGACGCTGCCCCAGGAGCCGCAATCTCTACGGCGATAGAGCCGAATACCAGCCTAGTCCTTTGCAAGGCCCGTGACTCCAAGGTGCCGGACTCCGTTCCAGACTCCGAATCCGCACCCCTTCCGATCGAACCCGATTGGGCTCCGATCATGGAGTTCACCGCCGCGGACGTCTTTCAGCACTCGCCCTTTGGCGATATCCTGAACTCACTAAAGTCTCTCTCTTTGTCACGAGAGCCCTGGCCGGACTATGGTCAGCATGGTTGGGATGCGGACGACGAAGAAATTCTAAACCCACCCACCACCCACTTTGTAGCCACTGTCGACGATCTAACCGACATGCTCGACTTCGACTCCGAAGACATCGACGGTATGGACGCCGATGAAGGAGACGACCAAGAACCAGCACCTATAGGGCACTGGAAGGCCACCTTGTCATATGACATATACATGGTGGACACCCCCAAAGCAGGGGATGGCGATGAAAAAATGGAGGACGACCCCTCCAAGAAGCAACCGAAGCGCCGACGTCAGCGGCGCCGCTCTAAATCCCGCCAAAGCAAAAACGACGAGTCCGGCACCGGAGATATCAACACCCCGGACAGTGCCGAAGACAACCCCCTCCAGCAGGATTCAGCGCAGGAGGACGGAGGAGGCAGCCCTCATGAGAGAGCGGCAGACAGGGAGGTCGAGGACGACAATTATACGCCTCCCTCCGAAGACGAGGCAAGCCTCGACGACGACGAATTCATCGTGCCAGAGGATCCCGTCGAACAAGAGCGTTTCAAACGCAGGCTTATGGCCACGGTGAGCAGCCTCAAGAAAAAACAGCAGCAGCTTAGAGCCGACTAAGACTTGCTAGCCGACAGATGAACTGAAGTCCTGGCGGCCGAAGAGTATAAACTCGAACGCCCCTCCAAGAGTTACCCAAAGCGCAGGCTGCTACCCCAACTAGAGGAGGAAGCAACTAAACCTACATCACCAGCGTATGATGCGCCCGATCGGCCACCCCGTGGCCACGACAGAGAGGCCTTTCGGCCCTCAACCCGAGCCGCACCCCGGCGCCACTCCAAGAATACCAGATCACGGGGAAACGCAACAGACCTGCGAGACATATTGGAGGATAAGGCAAGGCAAAGAAGATCGATCTACGGATCGCGTGGGCGCCCTACGTCACGTGACGATAACCGTCACGCCGGATATGATAAATATGGCCTAGCCGAATACAACAGACAAAGCTCATCCGAGCTACGTCACGATATAGCGCAGTACAGGGGCGCCGCACACCCACTATGCTTCATAGACGAAGTAATGGATCATCAAATCCCCAAGGGTTTTAAACCCGTAAACATCGAATCATACGATGGCACAACAGATCCGGCGGTATGGATCGAGGATTATCTCCTTCATATCCACATGGCCCGTGGTGATGATCTACACGCCATCAAATACCTCCCTCTCAAGCTTAAAGGACCAGCTCGGCATTGCCTTAACAGCCTGCCGGCAGAGTCAATTAGTTGTTGGGAGGACCTGGAATCTGCATTCCTCGACAACTTCCAGGGCACTTATGTGCGACCACCAGACGCCGATGACCTAAGCCACATAATCCAGCAGCCAGAGGAATCGGCCAGACAATTCTGGACACGGTTCCTAACCAAGAAAAATCAAATAGTCGACTGTCCGGACGCCGAGGCCCTTGCAGCCTTCAGGCACAACATCCGAGACGAATGGCTTGCCCGGCACCTAGGACAGGAAAAGCCGAAATCTATGGCAGCCCTCACGACACTCATGACCCGCTTTTGCGCGGGAGAAGACAGTTGGCTAGCTCATAGCAATAACATAACCAAGAGCCCTGGCAATTCGGATACCAAGGACAACACTGGTAGGTCACATCGCAACAAGCACAAGCACCGCATTAACGGCGACAATACTGAGCATACGGCAGTTAATGCCGGATTCAGAGGCTCTAAACCCGGTCAGCAGAAGAAGCCATTCAAAAGAAACCCTCCGGGCCCATCCAGTTTAGACCGGATACTCGATCGCTCGTGCCAGATACACGGCACCCCCGAACAACCAGCCAACCACACCAACAGGGATTGTTGGGTGTTCAAGCAGGCAGGCAAGTTAAGTGCCGAAACCAGAGACAAGGGGTTGCGTAGCGATGACGAGGAGGAGCCCCGGCCGCCGAACAACAGAGGACAGAAGGGCTTCTCCCCGCAAGTACGGACGATGAACATGATATACGCAACCCATATCCCCAAAAGGGAGCGGAAGCATGCTCTGAAGGACGTCTATGCGTTGGAGCCAGTCGCCCCAAATTTCAACCCATGGTCCTCCTGCCCGATCACTTTTGATCGAAGGGACCACCCCACTAGCATTCGTCACGGCGGATTCGCCGCATTGGTCCTAGACCCAATCATTAACGGATTTCACCTCACTAGAGTCCTCATGGACGGCGGCAGCAGCCTGAACCTGCTTTATCGGGATACAGTGCGAAAAATGGGTATAGATTCGTCAAGGATTAAACCCACAAAGACAACCTTTAAAGGCGTCATACCAGGTGTAGAAGCCAGCTGTACAGGCTCGGTTACACTTGAAGTGGTCTTCGGATCCCTGGATAATTTCCGAAGCGAAGAGTTAATCTTTGACATAGTCCCATTCCGCAGTGGCTATCACGCCCTGCTAGGACGAACCGCATTCGCAAAATTCAATGCAGTGCCGTACTATGCATACCTCAAGCTCAAGATGCCAGGCCCTCGCGGAGTCATTACGGTAAATGGAAACACCAAATGCTCTCTCCGAACGGAGGAGCACACGGCGGCCCTGGCGGCGGAAGTACAGAGCAGCCTCTCAAGGCAACTCTCCAATCCGGGTGTTAAACGTCCGGACAACGTCAAGCGCGCCCGAAGTAACCTACAACAAAACTGGCTGGCACGTCCCGAGCAAGCATAGAAGTGCGGCCCCAACCCCAGCCCTCGCCAGATGGTGATATCGTACCACCCGTACATAATTACGCTTTGGAAATACCATGGGCATAAGGGGAGGGGCACAACTACGGCACGCCCAGAATGCGGCTCAACCGCACTTAGGGGCTCCCTATTCTGCCATTTCCTTTTTTTATATACTTTCAGGACCCAACTATTCGGAAGGCCTGTCCGGCAATACACTCGCCGAACACACGATGCAACAGCCAGGGAGAGAACAAGCCATGTCAAAATCTCCAGGTGGTCTCTATAACGAGCTAAATACATGTTTTACTTAAAGTCCCGCAGCTTGCCCCTGGAGGGGGACATGTCAAATAATCCCATCTCTTGCTTATCGCACTATTTGTATCATTCTGCTTTCATAGCAGCCCTTTTTAATAAACAATACATAGATCTTATTTATTATTGTATTCATCTATTTTTATACAAATATGTTCAGTCATGACATTATGCAACCGTACACTTTGGTACGGCCAATACACCAGGGGCTTAAGCACCCCATAACATGGTGTGAGAAGACCGAACACTCTCATGAGTGCGGCACCCCAAACTTATAGCACTATATGCATCAGCTCTGAATCATGTCTTGGGTCAATAGTTGGGTTTGCTCGGCTCCCATGTTTTGGTACCTTACGTTCCGCAATGTTGGCTAAGATAGCACTAGGAGAACTACTACGATTGTGCCCCAGTTGAGCTGGGCTAACACCTCAGTAGAGAAAGCTAAAACTGACCGTCATGATAGTGCGAGAGACCGGTCGCTGTTCGCGAGGTTTTTCGAGTCCCTAAAGACTTATGCTGCTTAGAGCGACGAGCCGGATTTATCTGGCCTAGGCGTGGATAGCGCCCCGAACTCGGTCTTCCGAATACTAGGGGCTTCGCCGAAATTTAAAATTATAGAATTTTGTGGCTAAGTGAGAGTGATAAAGCATGAGTCCGATGGCCTTGTTCGTTGTGCTGAGCGCCTCCCTAGATGGACCCAAGAATGGGAACAAGAGCGCTCAGGTTTATCCCGAACACCCCAGCACTCGTGGCATGGGGGTAGAAGCCGACGACTTGCATCTCTCATATTTAATAAACGGCCGCACAGAAGGTAATATTTTAAATTAACAAGCGTTGCTTAGCGCATATGAACAAAGTTTTCAGCGTACAGGATAACAGATCCGAGTCTACTCAAAAATTACACCTTTGGAGCATTCACCCGCTATAAGGCGGGCACCCTTCAGGACGCCCTTATAATACATCTCGGGCGTGCGATACTCCTTGCCCGGCGGTGGCGCGGCCGTCAATAGCTTCTCAGTGTCCAGCTTGCCCCAGTGCACTTTAGCACGGGCGAGGGCCCGACGGGCACCTTCAATACAGACAGAGCGCTTGATGACTTCAATCCATGGACAAGCGTCCACCAGCCGCCGCACCAGACCGAAGTAACTCCCAGGCATGGCTTCTCTAGGCCACAGCCGAACTATGAGGCCCTTCATGGCCTGTTCGGCCACCTTGTGGAGCTCGACCAGCTGCTTCAGCTGGTCGCTCAGGGGCACCGGATGTCCGGCCTCAGCATATTGGGACCAGAACACCTTTTCCGTCGAGCTCCCCTCCTTGGCTCGGTAGAATGCGGCAGCATTAGACACACTACGGGGCAGATCGGCGAACGCTCCTGGAGAGCTCCGGATTCGGGTAAGTAACAGATAATTCACTTTTATATGCTTGCTTTGCATAAAGAATGCCTTACCCGCCGTTATTTTCTTTATCGCCCCAATCTCCTGGAGGGCCTTCTGGGCTTCCGCCTTAGCGGTTTTGGCACTCTCAATAGCCAAGGCGAGCTCGGACTCTCGAGTCTTCGAGTCACGCTCCAAACTCTCATGTTTTTCCACGAGAGCCTGGAGCTCTTGCCACACCTCCGCCACCCACGCCTCCTGCTTCTCTCGCTCGGTGCACTCCAAGGCCGCACTATTTTTGTCCTTGGACACCGCCTCCTTCAGGGTCGCCACCTCGGTCGTGGCCCCTGCAACATTCACGTTGGTCCTGTCATTATTTGCAACCAGGTATTTCTATAAACATTTACATATGGTATTACATACCGTCCTTGTCCTCGAGCTGCTTCTTGGCACGGCCGAGCTCGTTCTCGGACCGCTCGAGGCTCTCCTTCAATGCATTGACCTCTGCAGTCAGTGCGACAGAGGTCAGCAGCATAGCCTGCATTCCCATATTGACATATTTATGTTAGACTCTTGCGTAATATCTTTTTAGATCCTCAGCTCGGCTTTTCTTTCCGAACACCAAACTGAGCATCAGGGGCTACTGTCTATGCGGTAACATTTTTATATGTTTTGAATACATACCTCAAAGCCTGTTAACAGGCTTGTACAGGCTTCTGTCAGCCCGCTCTTGGCGGACTGAACCCTCTGGATCACCGCACTCATAACAGTGCGGTGTTCCTCGTCAATGGAGGAACCGTTAAGCGCCTCCAGCAAATCGTCTGGTGCCTCTGGTTGGACGGAGGCCGCCGGCGTCATAGGCGTGCCCTTCTTGTGAAGGCGCCGCCTACCGGTCTCTGGAACCGTTGATGGTTCCAGAGCAGTGTCCGGCCTAGGGCCGGACTTAGATCCCTCTGGGGCTTTACCCCCTTTGGGCCTGGAGTCTGGGAGGTCGCCTTGCGGCGCCTCCAGGACCACCTCCTCCTGGTTTAGTCCCTTTTGGGACTCCACCTCGGCATCGTCCGCAGGGAGCGGGGAGGAAGCCGTCGGAAGTGAAGCACTATTCACATCCGACGAATCCAGGGAGCCGCTCGACGAATCGCCGAGCTGAGCCTTGGGCGGACTGCATGATTGAATTCGGCGTCAGAAAATACCGAATAATAGAGGAGCGCCATAAGTTATTTTGGTATCCGGACACTTACGATTTTGCCAGGGGCTTGACCCTGGATGGCTATTCCTCCCCGCCGTCTTCGGCATCGGAGGCATAGTCCGGTAGAAGGGTCTTCCCCTTCGTGGACCCTCCGGCCTCCCCAATTGGGACGGCCTTCCTTTTCTTTCCTCCCCCAGCTGGAGGGGGAGAGGCTTCTTCTTCTTCCTCCTCCTTGTCCTCAGAGGCGGAGGGTGCTTAGGGGTTGTCAGGCGATGAATCCGACACCACCAGGCGCCGGGAACTCTTTCGAGTCCCCGTGGCCTTCTTCTTGTCCTTCTTCTCCGGCACCACGTGGGGTGCCGGAACCAGCAGCCCCGTCAATCGGGCGTCCGCTAGGTCTTCGGGCAAAGGAGCCGGACAGTTGATCTGTCCGGCCTTCTTCTGCCAGTCCTGTTAAAGGGATGGGGGTTTAGATCCCGCATAGAATCAAATCTATGGAAAAGAAATACCCCGTGAGGGGAAAATTAAGCTCGCCGCGCTGGCTTGGTGCTTGGCGCAGAATCCGCGATCCTTAATGACGGGAGGGGAGACCTCGGAGCTCTTGAATAGCACCTTCCAGGCATCCTCGTGCTTTGTGTCAAAGAGCCGGGACAGAGTCTGGTGCTGGGCCGGGTCGAACTCCCACAAGTTGAAAGCCCGTTGTTGACACGGGAGAATCCGGCGGAAGAGCATGACCTGGACTACGGTGACAAGTTTAACCTTCCTCCCGATCAGGTCTTTGATGCAGGTTTGAAGTCCGGTCACTTCTACCGAATTACCCCACAACAGGCCCATCTCTTTCCAAGATGTGAGCCGTGTGGGGATGCCAGATCAGAATTCAGGGGCCGCTGCCCATTCTGGGTCACGCGGCTCGGTGATATAGAACCACCCCGATTGCCACCCTTTGATGGTCTCTACGAAGGCGCCCTCGAGCCATTTAACGTTGGCTATCTTGCCCACCATGGCACCTCCGCACTCCGCTTGGCGGCCGCCCACGACCTTCGGCTTGACGCTGAAGATCTTCAGTCATAGGCCAAAGTGGGGCTGGATGCGGAGGAAGGCCTCGCACACGATGATAAATGCCGAGATGTTGAGGAAGAAGTTCGGGGCCAAATCGTGGAAGTCCAGGCCATAGTAGAACATGAGCCCCCGGACGAACGGGTGAAGAGGAAAGCCCAGTCCGCGGAGGAAATGGGGGAGAAATACAACCCTCTCATGGGGCCTAGGGGTGGGGATGAGTTGCCCCTCATGTGGAAGCCGGTGCGCGATGTCGTCAGACAAGTATCCGGCCTTCCTCAACTTTTTGATTTGCCCCTCTGTGACGGAGGAGGCCATCCATCTACCTCCCGCTCCGAACATGATTGGAGAAGGTTGAGGTGGGAAGTGCGGACTTGGGCGTTGGAGCTCGAGTGCGCAGGGATGGATAAGCAAAGGAGGAAGAAGGCGTAAATGGAAAGGGTGGATCCTTATCCCCTTTTATGGGCAGCCGAAACTACAAGCCCCCACCAGCCTAATAAAACTTGCTTATCTCCCAAGCGCTGCGGTTAATGGCGCGGTTGGGTTACCCACGCCCGTATTGATGAGAATCCCGGAATAAGGGACACGATCTCTGCTTTGACAAGACGTGCCAAGAAAACCGCCTCGCTAAACGCGCTAAGGTGGAATAGTAAAATGATTCGAATAAAGGCTTGGCCGTGGCGTGATGTCACGCTACGGAATATGTCAGCAGATTAGATTTGTGCAGATATTATTCTCTCTACGGTGGTATGTGGAACTTATTTTGCAGAGCCGGACACTATCCTTGTGTTCAACATCTTCTATGAAGTATTCGGAGGAGGAACCCGCCTTGCAATGCCGAAGATAATTTGCGCGCCGGACTCGTCGTCATTGAAGCCTGGTTCAGGGGCTACTGAGGGAGTCCTGGATTAGGGGGTGTCCGGATGGCCGGACTATGACCTTTGCCCGGACTCCCGGACTATGAAGATACAAGATTGAAGACTTTGTCCCGTGTCCGCATGGGACTTTCCTTGGCGTGGAAGGCAAGCTTGGCGATATGATATGAAGATCTCCTCCCATTGTAACCGACTCTATGTAACCCTAGCCCTCTCGTGGTGTCTATATAAACCGGAGAGTTTTAGTCTGTAGGACGAACAACAATCATACCATAGGCTAGCTTCTAGGGTTTAGCCTCTCTAATCTTGTGGTAGATCCACTCTTGTACTACCCATATCATCAATATTAATCAAGCAGGAGTAGGGTTTTACCTCCGTCGAGAGGGCCCGAACCTGGGTAAAAACATCGTGTCCCTTGTCTCCTGTTACCATCCGCCTAGACGCACAGTTCGGGACCCCCTACCCGAGATCCACCGGTTTTGACACCGACAATCATGCTTTGCTCGTGGAAGAGGATTAGTCAATGGATCTGCAACATTCAGGTCCGTATGCACTTTGCAAATGTTTATGTCTTCCTCCTTGATGTAATCGTGGATGGAATTGAAGAGTCGCTTTATGTGTCTAGTCCTCTTGTGAAACCTTGGTTCCTTGGCTAGAGCAATGGCACCAGTGTTGTCATAGAATAGAGTCATTGGGTCCAGTGCACAGGGCACAACTCCAAGATCTATCATGAACTTCTTCATCCAGACACCTTCCTTCGCTGCCTCCGACGCAGCTATGTACTCTGCTTCACATGTAGAATCAGCTACCATGCTCTGCTTGGAGCTGCACCAGCTTACCGCTCCCCCATTTAGAATATATATGTATCCGGTTTGAGACCTAAGAGTCATCTGGATCAGTGTCAAAGCTTGCATCAATGTAACCGTTTACGACGAGCTCTTGATCACCTCCATAAACGAGAAACATTTCCTTAGTCCTTTTCAGGTACTTAAGGATATTCTTCACCGCTGTCCAGTGATCCACTCCTGGATTACTTTGAAACCTTCCTACCATACTTATGGCAAGGCTGACATCCGGTCTTGTGCACAGTATCGCGTACATGATAGAGCATATGGCAGAGGCATATGGGATGACACTCATCTTTTCTCTACCCTCTGTAGTCGTCGGGCATTGAGTCTGACTCAACTTCACACCTTGCAAAACAGGCAAGAACCCCTTCATGGACTGATCCATTGTCAACTTCTTCAAAATCTTATCAAGGTATGTGCTTTGTGAAAGTCCTATCAAGGGTCTTGATCTATCTCTATAGATCTTGATGCCCAATATGAAAGCAGCTTCTCCTAGGTCCTTCATTGAAAAACTCTTGTTCAATATTCCTTGATGCTTTCCAAAAGTTCTATATTGTTTCCAATCAGCAACATGTCATCCACATATAATACCAGAAACACTATAGAGCTCCCACTCACTTTCTTTTCCATAAACGTGTATAAACCCAAACGCTTTGATCACCTCAAAGCAAATATTCCAACTCTGAGATGCTTGCACCGGTCCATAAATGGATCGCTGGAGCTTGCACACTTTGTCAACATTCTCTAGATCGAAAAAACCTTCTGGTTGCATCATATACAACTCTTCCTTAAGGAAACCATTAAGGAACGCTATTTTGACATCCATCTGCGAGATTTCATAATCGAAAAATGCAGCTATTGCCAACATGATTTTGACGGACTTAAGCATCGCTACGGGTGAGAAAGTCTCATCGTAGTCAACTTCTTGAACTTGTGAAAACCCCTTTGCCACAAGTCGAGCTTTATAGACGGTGCCATTATCGTTCGCGTCTGTCTTCTTCTTGAAGATCCATTTATTCTGAATGGCCTTTCGTCCTTCGGGTAATACTTCCAAAGTCCATACTTTGTTTTCATACATGGATCCCATCTCGAATTTCATGGCCTCTAACCATCTGTTGGAATCTGGGCCCACCATTGCTTCTCCATAGCTCGTAGGTTCATCATTGTTGTTGTCCAATAACATGACCTCCAAGAGAGGGTTGTCGTACCACTCAGGAGAAGTATGTATCCTTGTCGACTTACGAGGTTTGATAGTAACTTGATCCGAAACTTCATGATCAATATCATCAGCTTCTTCTTCAACTGACGTAGGTGTTACAGAAACATCTTTCTGTGCTGCACTACTCACTGGTTGAAGTAAAGGTTCAACAACCTCATCAAGTTCTATTTTCCTCCCACTCAATTCTTCCGAGAGAAACTCTTTCTCGAGAAAGGACCTATTCTTAGTGACATACACTTTCCCTTCAGATCTGAGATAGAAGGTATACCCAACCGTCACTTTTGGGTATCCTATGAAGATGCATTTATCCGCTTTGGGTTTGAGCTTTTCTGGCTGAAGCCTTTTGACATAAGCATCACAACCCCAAACTTTAAGAAACGACAACTTAGGTTTCTTCCCAAACCATAGTTCACACGGTGTCGTCTCAATGGACTTAGATGGCGCCCTATTTAAAGTGAATGCAGCTATCTCTAACACATAACCCCAAAACAATAGTGGTAGATCGGCAAGACACATCATAGAATGCACCATATCAAATAAGGTACGATTACGATCTTCAGACACAGCATTATGATGTGGTGCTCTAGGTGGCATCAACTATGAAACAATTCCACATTGTCTTAAGTGATTGCCAAACTCATAACTAAGACATTCTCCCCCTCTATCGGATCGTAGGAATTTAATCTTCTTGTTATGATGATTCTCAACTTCACTCTGAAATTGCTTGAACTTTTCAAACATTTCAGACTTATGCTTTAGCAAGTAAATATACTCGTATCTGCTCAAGTCATTGGTGAAGGTGAGAAAGTAACGATATCCACCGCGCGCGTCAATGCTCATCGGACCACACACATCAGTATGTATGATTTCCAACAAGTCACTTGCTCATTCCATTGTTCCGGAAAACGGGGTCTTATTCATCTTGCCCATGAGGCATGGTTCGCATATGTCAAGTGATTCAAAATCAAGTGACTCCAAAAGTCCATCAGAATGGAGTTTCTTCATGCGCTTTACAAAAATATGACCTAAGCGGCAATGCCACAAGAAAGTGGTATTATCATTATTAACTCTACATCTTTTGGCATCAATGTTATGAACATGTGTATCATCACTATCAAGATTCAATAAGTGTAAACCCCTTACAATGGGTGCTTGACCATAAAATATATTACCCATATAAATAGAACAACCATTATTCTCTAATTTAACTGAGTAGCTGTCTCGCATTAAACAAGATCCAGATATAATGTTCATTCTCAACGCAGGCACTAAATAACAATTATTCAGGTTCATCACTAATCCCGATGGTAATCGAAGAGCAAGCATGCCGACGGTGATCACATCAACCTTGGAACCATTTCCCATGCGCATCGTCACTTTGTCCTTTGCCAGCCTCCATCTATTCTGTAGTTCTGCTTTGAGTTGCAAATGTGAGAAACCGAACCGGTATTAAATACCCAGGCACTACAACGAGAGTTGGTAAGGTACACATAAATAACATGTATATCATATATACCTTTGTTAACGTTGGCCCCCTTCTTGCCGGCCAGATACTTGGGGCAGTTCCACTTCTAGTGGTCAGTTCCCTTGCAATAGAAGCACTCAGTTTCCGGCTTGGGTCCAGCCTTGGGTTTCTTCATGCGAGGAGCAACTGTTTTGCCACCCTTCTTGAAGTTCCCTTGTTTCCCTTTCTCTTCTTGAAACTAGTGGTTTCATTCACCATCAACACTTGATGCTCCTTCTTGATGTCTGACTCTGCGACTTTCAGCATCCCGAACAGCTCGGAGACTAACTTGTTCATCCCTTGCATGTTTTAGTTCAACACAAAGCTCTTGTAGCTAGGTGGTAGCGATTGAAGAACTCTGTCAGTGACAGCCTTTGGAAGGAGCTCAATTCCCAATTCAGCCAGACGGTTGTAGTACCCAGACATTCTGAGTATGTGCTCACTGACAGACCCGTTCTCCTCCATGTTGCAAGCATAGAACTTATCGGAGGTCGCATACCTCTCGATCCGGGCATTCTTCTCAAAGATAAACTTCAACTCTGGGAATATCTAATATGCTCCATGATGTTCAAAACGCCTTTGAAGTCCCGACTCTAAGCCATACAGCATGGCGCATGGAACTATTGAGTAGTCATCAACACGCGACTGCCAGGCGTTCATAATGTCCACAGTTGCTAGAGGGGGTGGCGCACCAAGCGGTGCATCAAGGACATAAGACTTATGGGAAGCCGTGAGGATAATCCTCAGATTACGGGACCAGTCAACAAAGTTACTTCCATCATCTTTCAGCTTAGCTTTCTCTAGGAACGCATTGAAATTCAGGGGAGCTACTATGCAAGCCATTGATCTACAACATAAATTTGCAAAGGCAACTTTAGACTATTGTTCATGATAATGAGTTCAATTAATCATATTACCTAAGAACTCCCACTCAAATCAACATCCCTCCGGTTGTGCGAGTGTAACATGATCCAAATTCACCAACCCAAGTCCGATCATCACGTGAGATGAGGTAGTTTCAATGGTGAACATCTGCATGTTGATCATATTTGCTATATGACTGTTCGAACTTTCGGTATCTAGTGTTTCGAGGCCATGTCTATACATGCTAGGCTCGTCAAGTTTAACCCAAGTGTTCCACATGTGCAACACTGGCTTGCACCCGTTGTATGTGAACGTTGAGTCTATCACACCCAATCATCACGTGGTGCTTCAAAACGATGAACTTTTGCAACAGTACACACTTGGGGAGAACACAATTTTATCTTGAAATTTTAGTGAGGGATCAGCTTATAATGCTATCGTCGTCCTAAGCAAAATAAGATGCATAAAAGGATTAAAATCACATGCAAATCACAAGTGACATGATATGTCCATCAACTTGTGCTTTTGATCTCTATCTCCAAAGCACCAGCGTGATCTCCATCGTCACCGGCATGACACCATGATCTCCATCATCGTGTCGCCATCGGGGTTATCATGCCAACCATGCTTATACTACTATTGCTACCGCTTAGCGATAAAGTAAAACATTACATAACGCTTAATGATTGACATGCAGGTCATACAATAATTAGAGAAAACCCTATGGCTCCTGTCGGTTGGTGTATACATTGACATGCAAGTCGATATAAACTATTACAAACATGATCATCTGATACATCAAATATATCTCATCATGTCTTTGGCCATATCATATCACAACATACCCTGCAAAAACAAGTTAGACGTCCTCTAATTGTTGTTGCATGTTTTACGTGGCTGCTATCGGTATCTAGCAAGAAAGATTCTTACCTACACAAAGACACAATGGTGATATGCAAGTTGCTATTTAACCTTCTACAAGGACCGCCTTTGTCGAATCCGATTCAACTAAAGTGGGAGAGACAGACACCCGCCAGCCAACTTTATCCAACAAATTCACATGTCTGTCGATGGAACCGGTCTCATGTACATGGACATGTAAGGTTGGTCCAGGCCGCTTCATCCCACAATACCGCCGAATCAAGAAAATACTAAGGAAGGAAGCAATCTGAATATCAACGCCCACAAACTCCTTTGTGTTCTACTCATGATGTCATCTACGCATAGACCTAGCTCATGATGCCACTATTGGGGAACGTTGCATGGGAAACAAAAACATTTCCTACGCTCACCAAGATCCAATCTAGGAGATGACCATCTACGAGAGGAGAGATTGGATCTACATACCCTTGTAGATCTCTAAGTGGAAGCGTTACGAAACACGGTTGATGTAGTCGAACATCTTCGTGATCCAATCACGATCCGTCCCGCGAACTCCCGATCCAAGTGCCTGACGGACGTCACCTCCGCGTTCAACACACGTACGGCTTGATGATGCCTTCACCTCCTCGATCTAGCGAGCAATGGTGAAGTATTAGCTCGAGTCCTCCGGCAGCACGACGGTCTGGTGACGGTGGTGGTGGCGGAATCTCAGCAGAGCTTCGCTAAGCACTACGGAGAGGAAGAGGGATGCGAGGGAGAGGAGAGGCAGCACCTTGGCGTGGAGATGTGCTCTTTGGGATGCGGCTGCCCTCTCTCTACCTCTCTATATATAGGGGAAGGGAGGAAGGGTGGCACCCCTAGGGTTTTCCCTAGGGGGGGCGACCAGGGCAGATGGGATCTCCCCTAGGGTGACTTGCCCCCCAAGTCGGAAGGTGGGAAGCCTTAGGGGGTGCCCCCAACCCTCCAGGTTACGTGAGATGGGGTGAGAGGGTGCTCAGCACCTTAGTGGGCTGGTTTGCCCCCTCCCCTTGGCCCATGGGGCCCCCAAACACTTGTCGGGGCCCCTCGAAACCCCTTTCGGTGATGCTTGTCATCACCCGGTACCCACAGAACAATTTCGGACTCCAATACCATTCGTCCAATATATCAATCTTCACCTACGGACCATTCCGGAGTTCCTCTTAACGTCCGGGATCTCATCCAGGACTCCGAGCAACCTTCGGTAACCACCATAATGACTCAACTATACTTATACGGTCACCACGCGTTAAGTGTGTAGACCCTGCGGGTTCGAGAACTATGCAGACATGACCGAGACACCTCTACGGTCAATAACCAATAGCGGGACCTAGATGCCCATATTGGTTCCTTCATATTCTACAAAGAAATTATCGGTCAAACCTCGATGTCAAGGATTCAGCTAATCACGTATGCGGTTCTCTTTGTCTATCGGTATGTTACTTGCCCGAGATTCGGTTGTCGGTATCTCCATACCTAGTTCAATCTCGTTACCAGCAAGTCTCTTTACTCATTTCGTAATACATGATCCCGTGACTAACTCATTGGTCACATTGCTTGCAAGCTTATTGTGATGTTGTATTACCAAGTGGGCCCTGAGATACCTCACCGTCATACGGAGTGACAAATCCCAGTCTTGACCATGCCAACTCAACAGACACCCTCGGAGATACCTGTAGAGCACCTTTATAGTCACCCAGTTATGTTGCGATGTTTGGTACACACAAGGCACTCCTCCGGTGTCAATGAGTTGCATGATCTCATGGTCATAGAACATATACTTGACATGCAGAAAAACGGTAGTAATAAACTTGATACGATCATATGCTACGTTCATAGTTCAGGTCTTGTCCATCACATCATTCTCCTGATGATGTGATCCCATTATCCAATGACAACTCATGTCCATGGCTAGGAAACCATAGCCATCTTTGATCAATGAGCTAGTCCGGTAGAGGCTTACTAGGGACAAGCATGCATCTATCACTGATGCATGCTTGTATGCACGCGTTCTTGTCTGCATACAGATAATATCGTCATGAAGGGAGGAGCTTACTATCCTATAAGAAATAAACACAAAAGCTAATGATGAAGACCAGACAAATGGTAAAAAAGAAAATCCGCTTACTTGTCACATGCAAATTCCGCCTGTTTATTCTGGAATGCATTCGATTCATCGACCTGATTTGCCTCAATGTCACCAGGCAAGTGCTGGTATGAGACAAAGCACATTCTTCTTAGCCTCAATGACAAAGTTTTTGATTTCAACTTCTTTGTTGCAATCACATATTCAAGGAATTAATCTTTTCGTTCCTATAAGCCTGAAATTGGTACCTACAAAATATAAATTACAAATAAATTTTGAAGTGTGGCCTTTATGGTGGCACTCATGATAGAGGCAGAGGTGTCCCGATCTTTCGATGAGATGATAACTATCGATTTGGTGAAGATGACTTTGACGATCCGACTACAAACGTGCATGACGTTGCGCCTTAGCAATCGCTAAACCAACTCCGAGAGGTTATTGACCACGCCGGAGCACAATCAACCTGACCACGAAGGTCTATTCCTGCAAGCAATCGAAGAACAAGCAAGAATATGATAAAAGCAATATGAATATTGCGAGTATATATGAAGTATTGATAAAGGCGAGGATCCGTAAGCGGTCTTGGTCTGGTCGTTGGACACAAACGAAGTACACGAAGTTGCAATGGCTAACTTTTAACTAAATAAATCCCAAGAGAAAAGCTACTAGATGGATCTACTTATATAGGAGCAAGAGGTGGCGGCCAAGGAGGTGGGAGAACGTCCCAAGGAAGCCTAAAACTAACCCTAGGTCGTACAAGGCCAATGGGCCCAAGTGGAGGTGATGTAACACCTTTGGACTTGTAGTTTTACTCGGATTCTGCTGCAGCATCAGATTGTTTTGTCCATAACCCAACGCTCCGGACGAATTTGAAAGTGATTCCAATTGTGTTGGAAAGTGCACGAAATCTAGTTTCCAACCAAAAAAGAATCACCCAATTTGGAGTCCGTATGAAAAAGTTGTGGGCGTTTTGAGTCAGGTATGTCTATGCAGTCCGAATCTGAATCCAGAACGTGAGAGACTTGGACTCTATCTTCTCTTTGGCCAAAAGTGACGTGAGAGAACTTTTTGAACAGCAAATAAACATCTCTTTCTTCCTTATCTTCATATGTGGATTGTACAAATGTCCCATACACCTGCAATTAGACAAAACACAAAAGTGTGTGAAGTATTTTTGTTCTGGATAACATAAATAGATTATTAAATAGTTTGCACTAGAAATCACCTGACAAATATGCATATATGCAATATTTTTGGTCATATACAAGGTACTCATGTCCTCATCATCCTCCCCTTCTTGAAAATAAAGCCGTCCTCGGCATTGCTTAATCTGAAATGTGGCTAACAAAAGAGACAAGGTGTACATGTTGTATATGTATACGTCATCCATTTTTACTTCCCTTGATTTTTGCATATATGACACATGAATAGATGAGTAACTTGCATAGTTCATAAAATCTAAAGCCAACAAATTAGCACAAGAACTAGAAGGCATAAAAATATTGCAACTCAGTTTGCACATATAAGTGAAGCTCTTATTTATTTCAAAAGATAGACAATGTTCATCATTAAACCATCCCAACATTGGTGAATAAACCTTACTTGAATCAAATTTACATGCTACAACAAGCTTAGATAAGCAAACATGCAATGAGTCATTCGACACAGAATCATCACCAAGATTAGAGGCCATATCAAAATGATTAAACATTGATTCTTTTGCATCAACAGTTAATTCAATGGGTGCACTCAAAATTGCTGGTATTTCAGTTGTTTGATCACATGACACAGTCATTACAGTATCAAGATTCTCTAAAATAGGTGATGTGCTCAAATCACCAGGTAACTCAACACATGATGCATTCAAGTTAACTAGGGATGCATCATTCTCATGTGAAGTTATATTATCAATACCTTTACTGTTACCTTGTCGCAAAGACGTAGGTGATGTAGGTACGGGCGTTGACAATGCACCATACACTTGAGATGATGTCGCGCTCACAATCTGAGGTGGGGCTGCTCTAGTAGGTGCAACGATGGAGGAACCAACCGGTGGTGGTGAGCATGAACTGGAATAGTAGTTGTTGTAGTCACCCAATGCATCCTCCTGTATCTGTCTCTCAAAGGTACAAGCGCGAACATACATGCCAGTAATGCAACGAGGAATATAGTTAAATCTTGCACGGATATCATGGTTCAAACCACCAAAAAATCTATTCATTGTATCATCCTCAGATTCTTCTATGTCACAATGATGCATATAAGATTTGAACTCTTGGTAGTAAGCATGAACGGTGTTACTGCCTTGTTTTAATTGTTCCAATTTGTGAAGCAATTCACGACGATAGTAAGGAGGAAAAAATTGTTGTCTCACTACAGCTTTCAAAACTTTCCAAGTTGTGGGTTGGTTATCAATGTTTTTCTTACAATGCACACTCAACCAAACAGAAGCAAAGCCAGTAAATGCTCTAGTGGCAGCTCGTACTCGCTCAAGTTCAGAAAAGTCATGGTTACTAAAAATTTGTTCTACTTCAAACTCCCAAGCTAGATAAATAGCAGGATTAAATCTACCCTCAAATAATGGTAAAGAGATAACCTGCCCATGTGCTTGTGTGTGTTGTCCCAACTCTCGTGATGGTGAAGATGTGTCCGTCGTCCAAGAACTTCTATCTCCGGAACCTGTCATGATTAGTAAAAACAAGAAACAAAATTCGAGAATAATGTTCCTATGAACTACTAGGATGTGGTTGTAAAGTGCTCACAGTAAAGCAAATATCAATATCTTACAAGTTCTTACCATGCGGCAGGTGGTGACAAGCAACCAGCAATGTCAAATAACTCCGAAGATTGTGTAAAGCGATTGCCAGGGGAACGTACGTATACACGGTGTAGAAATATGTGGAGCTGGGTTGGCTATATATGGTAGCAAAAGATTAGCAATAATCAATTCAGAGATGCAATGTTGAATAAACGCTCAATAACGGTACTATGCTGGTCATAGGCTAGACCGGACTAGAGACGCGAGCCTAGAACACTAATGAGGTCACGGCATAGCACAACTAGCATCAATCAAGGATACTAAGTAGCTCTGGACAGCAAGATATAAGTGAAGATCGCAACGGTAGTGAAGATAATGATGAAAAACAACTGCCAAGAAGGATATACAACAACTCTCTCCAACTTTCCTCTTGAAAAGTTTGAGCCAATTTTCTGATAAACTTTTTCAAAGAATGCTACTTACTCAAGCTTTCCAATGCAAAAATAATTACTCAATTCCGAGTTGATATGAGGAGTCCAAAAATTCTAAAACTGGCTTGAAAAACTGGAATAAGCTGTGTTCGTGAACTTCAGAGGGCAAAAAGACATATTTAGAAGCCGATTTTGAGGTGCAAAATATTGAACTAGATTCTGCAACTATTTAGATGTGTCTCGTCTCTAGCTTTAATTTGAGTACTCACGGAGCCAAAACGGACTTCGTATGAGGAAGTTATGCCTGTTTTACTGAGCAGTGCACAAAACAGATTCCAATCCGAATTCAGCTACGAGATTGAGTCTAGATAGATCTGAAATTTGTTTTTTTTCTTCTCTTTTTTTTTCCTCACACTTTTTTTTTCTTTTTCTTTCTCTCTTTTTTTTCTTTTTTTCTTTCCTTTTTTCTCTCTTTTTTTCTCTATCTTTTTTTTCTCCCTCTTTCCAAGACAAACTAGATAAGATGCAGATTGGATCAGGCGAAGATGTGAATGACCTCAACTATGATTATGACAATGAACAATGCATAGCACGTGGTGGAAATTGATGTATGGGATGATGGACAGCGGAAGGGATAATGATGCAGCGGCGACGTGACTAATGTGAACAGAACTTGAAACTCTAAAGGAACTACACACTAAGACCAGCAACTCGACACGACGATGTAACAGATAATTCAATAATGCAAACAATGAAATGAAAATTGCAAAGGCTCAGACTGGCTAGGACAAAGGATGAATAGATCTAACTTTTTTTGTGGTTTTTTCTTGGACAATAGGTAAGAAAATAAATCTAATCTAGGGATGACTGGAAATTCTCACCGAGCAACCTGAATACTGATACCACTTGATAGAGGCAGAGGTGTCCCGATCTTTCGATGAGATGATAACTATCGATTTGGTGAAGATGACTTTGACGATTCGACTACAAACGTGCATGACGTTGTGCCTTAGCAATCGCCAAACCAACTCCGAGAGGTTATTGACCACGCCGGAGCACAATCAACCTGACCATGAAGGTCTATTCCTGCAAACAATCGAAGAACAAGCAAGAATATGATAAAAGCAATCTGAATATTGCGAGTATATATGGAGTATTGATAAAGGCGGGGATCCGTAAACGGTCTTGGTCTGGTCGTTGGACACAAACGAAGTACACGAAGTTGCAATGACTAACTTTTAACTAAACAAATCCCAAGGAAAAAGCTACTAGATGGATCTACTTATATAGGAGCAAGGGGTGGTGGCCAATGAGGTGGGAGAACGTCCCAAGGAAGCCTAAAACTAACCCTAGGTCGTACAAGGCCAATGGGCCCAAGTGGAGGTGATGTAACACCTTTGGACTTGTAGTTTGACTCGGATTCTGCTGCAGCATCAGATTGTTTCGTCGATAACTCAACGCTCCGGACGAATTTGAAGGTGATTCTAATTGGGTTGGAAAGTGCACGAAATCTAGTTTCCAACAAAAAAAGAATCACCCAATTCAAAGTCCGTATGAAAAAGTTGTGGGCATTTTGAGTCAGGTATGTTTGTGCAGTCCGAATCTGAATCCAGAACGTGAGAGACTTGGACTCTATCTTCTCTTGGGCCAAAAGTGACGTGAGAGAACTTTTTGAACAGCAAATAAACATCTCTTTCTTCCTTATCTTCATATGTGGCTTGTAAAAATGTCCCATACACCTGCAATTAGGCAAAACACAAAAGTGTGTGAAGTATTTTTGTTCTCGATAACATAAATAGATTATTGAATAGTTTGCACTAGAAATCACCTGACAAATATGCATATATGCAATATTTTTGGTCGTATACAAGGTAGTCATGTCCTCATCAACTCACAAGGACAGTAAAGTTTGTCAAGCCTAGCCAACATTTGAATTAGGGAGCTTTTGGAAGTCAGATGTCGTGCATAGACAACAAAGGGAAAATACATCAATGGTGTTGTAAGGCAACCTACCTACCAATACAATGTGAAAAGAGGTACCCTATAAAAACACTTAAGTTCATCTTAAGTGCCTTTTAGTAAATTAAAACTTGTTGGTCATCCGCAATCTGTTGAAATTAGCAAATGACATACAATTTTCTTACCAATCAGAAACACAAGGATGCTTCTTACAAAACAGAAACACAAGGATGATGCTTACTTTTTTCTACTTACTTAACGTTAGTATGAGCCTGACGCGCCCAGAGGAACTGTGTGCCAGAAAAATTACCTTGCATAATCACCTAAAAGCTTGTTAACCTAACTTGAAAGGAGTACATACAGTCAATGCCAAAATGTGAATGTGCATGTCCATCGTGTTTGGATCAAGAACAAGGTGGTGTCAAGTCACTACATCAACATGAAAAACCCCCACTTTTGCAGCAAGTGGGAATAAAACAAAATAGGGGCATATTGTGCTGCCTCTGTTCTTGTGGACAAAGAGCAAGGCAAATCCGCTGCCACAGGGTCACATCTGTTGGAAATATGCCCTAGAGGCAATAATAAAATGGTTATTATTATATTTCTTTGTTCATTATAATTGTCTATTGTTCATGCTATAATTGTATTAATCGGAAACCGTAATACATGTGTGAATACATAGACCACAACATGTCCCTTGTGAGCCTCTAGTTGACTAGCTCGTTGATCAATAGATGGTTTCTTGACCATGGACATTGGTTGTCTTTGATAACGATATCACATCATTAGGAGAATGATGTGATGGACAAGACCCAATCCTAAGCATAGCACAAGATCGTATAGTTCGTTTGCTAGAGCTTTTCTAATGTCAAGTATCTTTCCTTAGACCATGAGATTGTGCAACTCCCGGATGCCGCAAGAATGCTTTGGGTGTATCAAATGTCAAAACGTAACTGGGTGACCATAAAGGTGCACTACAGGTATCTCCGAAAGTGTTTGTTGGGTTGGCATGAATCGAGATCGGGATTTGTCACTCCGTATGATGGAGAGGTATCTCTAGGCCCCACTCGGTAATGCATCATCATAATGAGCTCAATGTTACTAAGGAGTTAGCCACGGGATCATGCTTTACGAAACGAGTAAAGAGACTTGCCGGTAACGATATTGAACGAGGTATGGGGATACCAATAATCGAATTTCGGGCAAGTAACATACCGATGGACAAAGGGAATTGTATACGGGATTGATTGAATGCCCGACATCATGGTTCATCCGATGAGATCATCGTGGAACATGTGGGAGCCAATATTTATGCATGTCTGCATGGAGTTGGCCGGAGAGATGTCTCTGTCATGTCTGCATGGTTCCCAAACCCATAGGGTCTACACACTTAAGGTTCAGTTACGCTAGAGTTGTAATGGGAAATTGTATGTGGTTACCGAAAGTTGTTTGGAGTCCCGGATGAGATCCCAGACGTCACGAGGAGTTCCGGAATGGTCCGGAGGTGAAGATTTGTATATGGGAAGTCCAATTTCAATCGTTGCAAGGTTTCGGGGTTATCGGTATTGTATCGGGGCCACCAAAAGGTGTCCCTGGGTCCACCGGGTGGGGCCACCTACCCCGGGGGGCCAAGTGGGCTGGATATGGGTGGGAACCAGCCCCCTAGTGGGCTGGTGTGATGTCGCTTGAAGCTATGTCGGTATTTCCCCAAAGAGGAAGGGATGATGCAGCACAACGGTGGTAGGTATTTCCCTCAGATATGAAACCAAGGTAATCGAACCATTAGGAGAACCAAGCAACACAACGTAAACAGCCCATGCACACAAATGACAACACCTCGCAACCCGACATGTAAAAGGGTTTGTCAATCTCTTTCGGGGTACGGCGCCTCAAGATAGGCAAAGGACGTGAGGTAAAAAGTGGTAGATAGGATAAATAGATCGCGGAACAAATAAATTGCAGCAAGGTATTTTTGTATTTTTGGTTTAATAGATCTGAAAATAAATGCAAAAGAAAATAGATCGTAAAGGCAGATATGATGAAAAGAGACCCGGGGGTCGTAGGTTTCACTAGTGGCTTCTCTCGAGAAAAATAGCAAGCGGTGGGAAAGCAATTACTGATGGGAAATTGATAGAACTTCAAATAATCATGACGATATCCAGGAAATGATCATTATATAGGCATCACGTCCAAGATTAGTAGATCGACTCCTACCTACATCTACTACTATTACTCCACACATCGACCGCTATCCAGCATGCATCTAGTGTATTAAGTTCATGAGAAAACGGAGTAATGCAATAAGAATGATGACATGATGTAGACGAGATCTGTTTATCTATTGCGGCAGATATAAATCTCATCTTGTTATCCTTAGTAGAAACGATACATATGTGTCGGTTCCCTTTCTATCACTAGGATCAAGCACCGTAAGATCGAACCCACTACAAAGCACCTCTTCCCATTGCAAGATAAATAGATCAAGTTAGCCAAACAAAACCCAAATATAGGAGAAGAAATATGTGGCTGTAAGCAATCATGCATATAAGAGATCAAAGAAGACTCAAATAACTTTCATGGATAAAAGCTAAGATCTGATCATAAACTCAAAGTTCATCGGATCCCAACAAACACATCGCCAAAAGACTTACATCATATGGATCTCCAAGAGACCATTGTATTGATAATCAAGAGAGAGAGAGAGAGAGAGAGAGAGAGAGAGAGAGAGAGAGAGTAAGCCATCTAGCTACTAACTACGGACCCGTAGGTCTGCAAGGAACTACTCACGCATCATAGGAGAGGCACCAATGGAAGTGGTGAACCCCTCCGTGATGGTGTCTAGATTGGATCTGGTGGTTCTGGACTCTGCGGCGACTAGATCAATATTTCGTCGCCTCTCCTAGGGTTTCTGGAATATTGGGGTATTTATAGAGCAAAGAGGCGGTCCGGGGGGCACCCGAGGTGGGCACAACCCACAGGGCGCGCCTGGGCCTCCTGGCACGCCCTGGTGGGTTGTCCCCTCCTCGGGACTCCCCCTAGGTGCAACCAGGGCCCAACTTCTTCCTTTTGGTCCATAAAAAATCATAATAAAGTTGCTTGGCATTTGGACTCCGTCTGATATGGATTTCCTGCGATGTGAAAAACATGCAGAAAACAGCAACTGGCACTTGGCACTATGTCAATAGGTTAGTACCAAAAAATGATATAAAATGACTATAAAATGATTGTAAAACATCCAAGAATGATAATACAACAACATGGAACTATCCAAAATTATAGATACGTAGGAGACGTATCAGCATCCCCAAGCTTAATTCATGCTCGTCCTAGAGTAGGTAAATGATAAAAACAGAATTTTTGATGTGGAATGCTGCCTAACATGTTCATCACATTCTTTTCTTTATAGCAAGGACATATGGACTTTTATATGATTCAAAGCTATAGTCTAGTTTTGACATGAAGACTTTAATACTCAAGCATACCAACAAGCAACCATGTCTTTCAAAATATCAACACTAAAGCAAGTTATCCCTAGCCCATCATGCTTAATCATTGATCCATTCATGAAACACACTCGAATATTAGCTACACCCAATGCTCAAATACGATCATAGTGCCTCTTAGTTGATGCTTTATAAGAGAAGATGGAGACTCAAATTCAAAATAAAAATAGCATAAGTAAAAGAAAGGCCCTTCGCGGAGGGAAGTAGTGATTTGTAGAGGTGCCAGAGCTCAAAGCTTAAATTGAGAGATAAATTATTTTTGAGAGGCATACTTTTCCTACCAACGAAAACGACTTGGAGCATCCCAACACTTTCCATGCTAGATACATCATAGGCGGTTCCCAAACAGAAAATAAAGTTTATTCCTTTTTCCACCATAACTTTCACTTTCCATGGCTAGCCGTATCCACGGGTGCCTTCCATACCAACACTTTCCAAGGAATTTATTATTTGACAACATAAAGTAAATTCATTTTTCATTTCGGGATTGGACATCCCTAATACCTTTGCCGTACTCTCATGCAATGACAAGTGAATAAACACTCATCGTGAGAATAACACATCTAGCATGGAAAATATTGGCTACCCTTTACCGTCTCGCGACTAGTAGAGCACACAAAAGAGAAATTTATTTTGAACATTAGAGATGGCACATGCAAATTTGCTTAGAACGGCATAGAAATACCACATATAGGTAGGTATAGTGGACTCATATGGCAAAGCTGGTTTAAAGGGTTCTGGATGCACAAGTAGTGATCATACTTAGTGCAAAATGAAGGCTAGCAAAAAGATTGAGAAGCGACCAACCAAAAAGCAAAAAATCTCGTACCCAAGCATTAAGCATAAGTAACATCGAATAATGCACCATAAGTAGGATATAAATTTCATTGCATAACTATTGACTTCTGTGCTTGCATAGGGAATCACAAACCTTAACATCAATATTCTTACTAAAGCACAATTACTCATAAACATGACTCACATATCATATCGTCATATCTCAAAACCATTACTAAGAATCAAGTTTATTCTATCCAATGATCTTCATGAAAGTTTTTACTATATCCTCCTTGGGTATCTATCACTTTGGAACTATTTTCATATGTTGCTTTTGGTAGGCTCAAACAAATATAAGTGAAGATCATGAGCATAATTTTTTCCTTCTCTCAAATTAATCAAGTGAAGCAAGAGAGAATTTCTTCAAAATTTACTAACTCCCAAATAAATCTAAGTGAAGCACGAGAGCATTTATTCAAAATTAACAAAGCACACCGTGCTCAAAAAGATATAAGTGAAGTACTAGAGCAAGTCCATGCCTCTAAAAATTTAAGTGAAGCATAGGAGCAAGCATAGCATAATTTTTGGCTCTTTAAAAAGGGTGTGTCCAGCAAGGATTCGACACTTAAAACACAAAGCAAAACAAGCAAATACTCATATCATACAAGACGCTCCAAGCAAAAGTCATATCATGTGACGAATAAAAATATAGTTTCAAGTAAAATACCGATGGTCGTTAGAAGAAAGCGAGGATGCCACTCGGGGGCATCCCCAAGCTTAGTTGCTTGCTACTTCTTTGAATATCATCTTGGGGTGCCTTGGGCATCCCCAAGCTTAGCCTTTTGCTTATCTTTATTCCTTCATCCATCATAAGATAACCCATACATGAAAACTTCAATCACACAAAACTCAAACAAAACCTTCGTGAGATCCGTTAGTATAAGAAACCAAACCACTACTATAAGTATTGTAGCAAACCTATTCTTATTTTGTTATTGCATTATATCTACTGTATTCCAACTTTTCTATGGCAAAAACTCATCAAAGAAAACCATAGAATCATCAAAACAAGCACACAACGCAAAGAAAATAGAATCAGTCAAAAATAGAACAACCTGTATCAATCTGAAATTTTCGAATACTTCAATAACTCCAAAAATTATGAAATTAATTGGTGGACGTGAGGAATTTGTCTATTAATCCTCTGCGAAAAGAATCAACTTAAAAGCACTCTTCTGTAAAAAAAATGGCAACAAATCTCGTGAGCGCAAAAGTTTCTGTTTTTTCAGCAAGAATAAATAAACTTTCACCCAAGTCTTCCCAAAGGCATTGCTTGGCACAAACACTAATTCACAATCATAACAGTAGCATAATTATGCTAACACTCAAGAACAGAAAGCAAAAAGAAAAAATAAATTTTATTCATTGGGTTGCCTCCCAACAAGCGCTATTGTTTTACGCCCCTAGCTAGGCATAACGCGTAGGATCTAAATTTTGTCATCTTTGTCCAATTCTTCGATCAAGCACTTAGGATTTTTCAAGGATTTTGCATATAAATTCGCAAAGGCAATACTTCTAGGAACGAGATTGAAAAACTTATCCTCGCAAAAAGGATCTCTTATGACTTCAATAAAGTTGGGATGGATACTAATCATCTTAAGATCTCCTTTATCATTGCTAGAAGTTGATCCTTTGTTTTTAGTGGCTTGAGTAGTCTTGCTAAATTTTACGGGAGTTTTAGCAGAAGAAAAAGCCGTACCTAGATTAGAAAAAAAATCTTCTAGTTTATCAATCCTAGACGAACTTTCTTCAATTCTTTCATGAATTATAGTTCCTTTTTCTTTTAGCAACTTAAAAATATCTCCCGCTTTTGAACCAACTTTAGTAGCATAATTTTGCATTTTTCTATCCAAGTTTTCAATATATTCTACAGTAAGCATTTTCTTCTCAATAGCATCTAGTCTTTCCATAACATGCTCGAGAGTCAATGTTGTTTCATTGATCACGAGTGGTGGTTAGCCCACTAAATTTCCCAAAGCATTAAAAGCATCAAGAGTAGGACACATCAAAAAAATTCCCACCGTTAACCATATCAAGGACGAATCTATACCAAGTGGTGATACCCACTTAAAAGCTGTGAAGAAGAACAACGGTAGATTGCTTGCAGATAGATCTATTATGAGCATTTCAAATCCTATACCAAGCATCTTTTAAACTTTCTCCTCCCCTTTGTTTAAAGTTGAGAACTTCGTTCTCGGGGGTGCACGCAATAGAAGAAGAGAGATCCATAACGACAAAAGGTGATAAGCAAGTTTGCACACGGGAAACGGATCTGACCAGAAAACGGCGAACGAGAAAGAGGGCGAATAAAATGGCAAATTTTTGTGAAGTGGGGGAGAGGAAAACGAGAGGCAAATGGTGAATAATGTAAATTGCAAGGAACCTAGTTGATGTTGAAGATCCTCCCCGGCAACAGCGCCAGAAATTCCTATTGATGTCGCTTGAAGCTACGTCGGTATTTCCCCAAAGAGGAAGGGATGATGCAACATAGCGGTGGTAGGTATTTCCCTCAGATATGAAACCAAGGTTATTGATCCAGTAGGAGAACCAAGCAACACAACATAAACAACCCCTGCTCACAAATAACAACACCTCGCAACCCGACATATTAAAGGGGTTGTCAATCCCTTTCGGGGTACGGCGCCTCAAGATAGGCAAAGGACGTGAGGTAAAAAGTGGTAGGTAGAATAAATAGATCGCGGAACAAATAAATTGCAGCAAGGTATTTTTTGTATCTTTTGTTTAATAGATCTGCAAATAAATGCAAAAGAAAATAGATCACAAAGGCAAATATGATGAAAAGAGACCCGGGGGCCGTAGGTTTCACTAGTGGCTTCTCTCAAGAAAAATAGCAAGCGGTGGGAAAACAATTATTGTTGGGAAATTTATAGAACTTAAAATAATTATGACAATATCCATGCAATGATCATTATATAGGCATCACGTCCAAGATTACTACTATTACTCCACACATCGACCGCTATCCAGCATGCATCTAGTGTATTAAGTTCATGAGAAAACGGAGTAATGCAATAAGAAAGATAACATGATGTAGACGAGATATGTTTATCTATTGCGGGAGATATAGATCTCATCTTGTTATCCTTAGTAGCAACGATGCATACGTGTCGGTTCCCTTTCTGTCACTGGGATCAAGCACCGTAAGATCGAACCCACTACAAAGCACCTCTTCCCATTGCAAGATAAATAGATCAAGTTGGCCAAACAAAACCCAAATATAGGAGAAGAAATATGTGGATATAAGCAATCATGCATATAAGAGATCAAAGAAGACTCAAATAACTTTCATGGATAAAAGCTAAGATCTGATCATAAACTCAAAGTTCATCGGATCCCAACAAACGCATCGCCAAAAGACTTACATCATATGGATCTCCAAGAGACCATTGTATTGATAATCAAGAGAGAGAGAGAGAGAGGAAGCCATCTAGCTACTAACTACGGACCTGTAGGTCTACAAAGAACTACTCACGCATCATAGGAGAGGCACCAATGGAAGTGGTGAACCCCTCCGTGATGGTGTCTAGATTGGATCTGGTGGTTCTGGACTCTGCGGTGGCTGGATCAATATTTCGTCGCATCTCCTAGGGTTTCTGGAATATTTGGGTATTTATAGAGCAAAGAGGCGGTCCGGGGGTCACCCGAGGTGGGAACAACCCACCAGGGCGCGCCCTAGTGGGTTGTCCCCTCCTCGGGACTCCCCCCAGGTGCAACCAGGGCCCAACTTCTTCCTTTTGGTCCATAAAAATTCATCGTAAAGTTGCGTGGCATTTGGACTCCGTCTGATATTGATTTCCTGCGATGTGAAAAACATGCAGAAAACAACAACTTGCACTTGGCACTATGTCAATAGGTTAGTACCAAAAAATGATATAAAATGATTGTAAAACATCCAAGAATGATAATATGACAACATGGAACAATCAAAAATTATAGATATGTTGGAGACGTATCATGGTGCGCCCCTCCCAAGGGCCCAAGGCGCCTAGGGTTGGAAACCCTAGGGGGTGGGGGCACCTCCCACCTGCTTGGGGGGCAAGTCTCCCCCCTTGGCCGCCGCCCCCCCTTTAGATGCATCTAGGGGGGGGGCCTCTTCCCTTCACCCTATAAATAGAGGGGGGTGGGAGGGCAGCCGCACCTCAGCCCCTGGCACTGCCCTCCCCCCTCCTACACCTACTCCTCCTCTGTTGAGCTTGGCGAAGCTCTGCCGGAGAACCACGAGGTCCACCACCACACCGTCGTGCTGCCGGAGTTCTCCCTCAACTTCTCCTTCTCCCTTGCTAGATCAAGAAGTAGGAGACGTCCCCGGGTTGTACGTGTGTTGAACGCAGAGGCGTCGTCCGTTTGGCACTTGGATCGGATCTTCCACGATTTGAATTGCCGCGAGTACGACTCCATCAACCGTGTTCTTGTAATGCCTCCACTTAGCCATCTTCAAGGGTATGAAGATGCTCTCTCTCTCTCTCTCTCTCTCTCTCTCTCTTGTTGCTAGCATCTCCTAGATTGATCTTGGTGACACGTAGGAATTTTTTTGAATTAATACTATGTTCCCCAATAGTGGCATCATGAGCTAGGTATATGCGTAGATTCTATGCACGAGTAGAATACAAGTAGTTGTGGGCAATGATTTGGTCAATTTACTTACCGTTACTAGTCCTATCTTGATCCGATGACATTGTGGGATGAAGCGGCCCAGACCAACCTTACACGAACGCTTAGGTGAGACGGGTTCCACCGACTGACATGCACTTGTTGCATAAGGTGGCTAGCGGGTGTCTGTCTCTCCCACTTTAGTCGGATCGGATTCGATGAAGAGGGTCCTTATGAAGGGTAAATAGCAATTGGCATATCACCGTTGTGGCTTTTGCATAGGTAAGAAATGTTCTTGCTAGAAACCCATAGCAGCCACGTAAAACATGCAACAACAATTAGAGGACGTCTAACTTGTTTTTGCAGGGTATGCTATGTGATGTGATATGGCCAAAAGGATGTGATGTATAAGATTGATCATGTTCTTGTAATAGGAATCATGTCTTGCATGTCGAGAGTATGACAACTGGCAGGAGCCGTAGGAGTTGTCTTAATTTATTTTATGACCTGCGTGTCAATATAAGCGTCATGTAATTACTTTACTATTGCTAACCGTTAGCCATAGTAGTAGAAGTAATAGTTGGTGAGACAACTTCATGAAGACACGATGATGGAGATCATCGTGTCATGCCGGTGACGATGGTGATCATTCTGCGCCTTGAAGATGGAGATCAAAAGCACAAGATGATATTGGCCATATCATGTCACTTTATGATTTGCATGTGATGTTTGTCATGTTTACATCTTATTTGCTTAGAACAACGGTAGCATAAATAAGATGATCCCTCACTAAAATATCAAGAAATGTGTTCCCCCTAACTATGCACCATTGTGAAGGTTTGTTGTTTCGAAGCACCACATGATGATCGGGTGTGATAGATTCCAACATTCGCATACAACGGGTGTAAGCCATATTTACACATGTGAAACACTTAGGTTGACTTGACGAGCCTAGCATCTACAGACATGGCCTTAGAACACGGGAGACCGAAAGGTCGAACATGAGTCGTATGGTAGATGTGATCAACATGGAGATGTTCACCGTTGATGACTAGTCCGTCTCACGTGATGATCGGACACGGCCTAGTCAATCCGGATCATGTATCATTTACATGACTAGAGGGATGTCTATCTGAGTGGGAGTTCATTAAATAATTTGATTATATGAACTTACTTATCATGAACTTAGTCTAAAATTATCTTTACAATCTATCATGTAGATCCAATGGCCCACGCTAATGTTGCCCTCAAATTTAACGTGTTCCTAGAGAAAACCAAGCTTAAAGACGATGGAAGCAACTATACGAAGTGGGTTCGTAACTTGAGGATCATCCTCATAGCTGCCAAGAAAGCATATGTCCTTGAAGCACCGCTAGGTGCCGCACCCATTTTCCCAGTGACTCAAGACGTTATGAACGCCTGGCAGTCGTGTAGTGATGATTACTCCATGTTCAGTGCGGCATGCTTTACAGCTTAGAATCGGGGCTCCAAAAGCGTTTTGAGCAACACGGAGCATATGAGATGTTCCAAGAGCTGAAAATGGTTTTCCAAGCTCATGCCTGGGTTGAGAGATATGAAGTCTCTGACAAGTTCTACAGTTGTAAGATGGAGGAAAATAGTTATGTCAACGAGCATATACTCAAAATATCTGGGTTGCACAACCGCTTGTCTCAACTAGGAGTTAATCTTCCAGATGACTCGGTCATAGACAGAATCCTCCAGTCGCTTCCACCTAGCTACAAGAGCTTTGTGATGAACTACAATATGCAAGGATGGAGAAGTCCATTCCTGAGTTATATTAGAAGCAGAAATCAGCGGCGGTGGAGATCAAAAAGGAACATCAAGTGTTGATGGTAATAAGACCACTAGTTTCAAGAAAGGCAAGGGAGTTGTCGTGCCCGGTAAGTCAGTTGCCAGGAAGAAGCCAAAGAATGGACCCAAGTCTGAGACTGAGTGCTTTTATTACAAGGGAAATGGTCACTGGAAACGGAACTGCCCCAAGTACTTAGAGGATAAGAAGGACGACAACGCCAAAGGTATATATGATATACTCCCTCCGTTCTAGAATATAAGGTGTATAGGTTTCCGTGCAAGTCAACCATTTGAAAGTTTGACCAAGATTATAGAACAAAATAGAAACATCTGCAATAACTAATAGATAAAATATGAAACTACCTTTCATGATCGATCAAATGATATAAATTTCATATTGAGGATATTGATATATTTTTCTAAGAACTTGGTCAAACTTGCACTCGTTTGACTTTTGAAAAAACAAATACACCTTATATAAAGGAACAGAGGGAGTACATGTTACTGATGTGTACCTTACCAGTGCTCGTAGTAGCTCCTGGGTATTTGATATCGGTGCAGTTGCTCACAATTGTAACTCAAAACAGGAGCTGCGGAATAAGTGGAAACTGGCGAAGGACGAGGTGACGATGCGCGTTGGGAATGGTTCCAACGTATCTATAATTTTTTATTGTTCCATGCTATTATATTATCCATCTTGGATGTTTTATATGCATTTATATGCTATTTTATATGATTTTTGGGACTAACCTATTAACCTAGAGCCCAGTGCTAGTTTCTGTTTTCTCCATGTTTTTGAGTTATATAGAAAAGGAATACCAAACGGAGTCCAATTGACCTACCAATTTTTGTGGATTTTTTATGGACCAAAAGAAGCCCCCGAAGTTAAAGAGTTGGGCCAGAAGAGTCCCGAGCCATCCACAAGGGTGGAGGGCGCGCCCTACCCCCTAGGTGCGCCCCCCTATCTCGTGGATTACTCAGAGACCCCCCCCTGGCGTGAGACCGACGCCAAAAATTCCTATAAATACATAAACCCTCGAAAAGAAACCTAGATCGAGAGTTCCGCCGCCGCAAGCCTCTATAGCCACCAAAAACCAATCGGGGCCCTGTTCCGGCACCCTGCCGGAGGGGGGATCCATCACCGGTGGCCATCTTCATCATCCAGGCGCTCTTCATGATGAGGAGGGAGTAGTTCACCCTCGGGGATGAGGGTATGTACCAGTAGCTATGTGTTTGATCTCTCTCTCTCTCTCTCTCTCTCTCTCTCTCTCTCTCTCTCTCTCTCTCTCTCTCTCTCTCTCTCTCTCTCTCTCGTGTTCTTGATATGGCACGATCTTGATGTATCGCGAGCTTTGCTACTATAGTTGGATATTATGATGTTCTCCCCCTCTACTATCTTGTAATGGATTGAGTTTTCCCTTTGAAGTTATCTTATTGGATTGAGTCTTTAAGGATTTGAGAACACTTGATGTATGTCTTGCGTGGGATACCCATGGTGACAATGGGGTATTCTATTGATCTACTTGATGTATGTTCTGGTGATCAACTTGCGGGTTCTGTGACCTTGGGAATCTATGCATAGGGGTTGGCACACGTTTTCGTCTTGACTCTCGAGTAGAAACTTCGGGGCACTCTTTGAAGTTCTTTGTGTTGGTTGAATAGATGAATCTGACACAATGTGATGCATATCGTATAATCACACCCACGGATACTTGTGGTGACATTGGAGTATCTAGGTGACATTAGGGTTTTGGTTGATGTGTGTCTTAAGGTGTTATTTTACTACAAACTCCACGGCTGTTTGTGACACTTATAGGAATAGCCCAATGGATTGATCGGAAAGAATAACTTTGAGGTGGTTTCGTACCCTACAATAATCTCTTTGTTTGTTCTCCGCTATTAGTGACTTTGGAGTCACTCTTTGTTGCATGTTGAGGGATAATTATATGATCCAATTATGTTATTATTGTTGAGAGAACTTGCACTAGTGAAAGTATGAACCCTAGGCCTTGTTTTGAAGCATTGCAATACCTTTTTCGCTCACTTTTATTACATGCTACCTTGTTTTTTTATTTACTTTCAGATTACAAAAACCTATATCTACCATCCATATGCACTTGTATCACCATCTCTTCTTCGAACTAGTGCACCTATAAAATTTACCATTGTATTGGGTGTGTTGGGGACACAAGAGACTCTTTGCTATTTGGTTGCAGGGTTGTTTGAGAGAGACCATCGTCATCCTACGCCTCCCACTGATTGATAAACCTTAGGTCATCCACTTGAGGGAAATTTGCTACTGTCCTACAAACCTCCGCACTTGGAGGCCCAACAATGTCTACAAGAAGAAGGTTGTGTAGTAGACATCAAGCTCTTTTCTAGCGTGGTTGCCTGGGAGGTTAGTGCTTGAAGGTATATCTTTAGATCTTGCAATCGAATCTTTTAGTTTCTTGTTTTATCACTAGTTTAGTTTATAAAAGAAAACTACAAAAAAATGGAATTGAGGGTGCCTCATATGTTTCATCTTTTTAATGTCTTTCATGAAAATAAGGATTCCGATAATTGTGCTAAAGTGTTAGAAGAAGAATGCATTAAAATGTTTGAAACCAAATCTTTGAATAATGAGCATTATTGCAATGTTATTAGTATGAATTCCTTGGATATCCATGATGCTAATGATATGCAAAGCCACAAGCTTGGGGATGCTTGTTTAATGAATATGATATTTTTAGTCCCCCAAGTTTTGATGAGAAAATATATTATGATGATAGCATGCCTCCTATTTATGATGATTATATTGATGAAAGTGAGTTTGGAAGAGTGTCAAATTTAGGAAGTAATGATCCCACTATTTTGGAGGGTGTTGAATCTTATTGTGAATTTGTGGTAATTATGAAAGTGGATTTGGAGAGGTCATGACTTTATTTAGTGATGAATCCACTATTTCGGAAGAGGTTCCAATTGATTATGAGGACAAAGTTGCTATCTTTGATGATTATTGTGATGACATGTATGCTATAAAGGATAATGATAACTATGAAACTTGTTATCTTGATTTTAACTTTCAATTGGATTATGCCTCACATGATAGTTATTTTGTTGAGTTTGCTCCCACTACTATTCATGAGAAGAAATTTGCTTATGTGGAAAGGTAATAAAATTTCTATGCTTGTAGATCATGAAAAGAATGATTTGTGTGGTGCTTATATTGTTGAATTCATTCATGATTCTACTGAAAATTATTATGAGAGAGGAGTATATGCTTGTAGGAATTTCAATAATATCAAGTTTCCTCTCTATGTGTTGAAAATCTTGAAGTTTTGCTTGTTTTGCTTTCCTATGCTAGTTGATTCTTGTTCCCATAAGTTGTTTTCTCAAAAAAATCCCTAGGCATAGGAAGTGGGTTAGACTTAAATGTGCTAGTCATATTCTTCATGATGGTCCCATTATGTTTCAATTCTTACTTTTATGTGAGCATCATTGAAATCATCATGCCTGGCTAAAAAGGCATTAAAGAAAAGCGCTTGTTGGGAGACAACCCAACATTCACCCCTACTATTTTTGTGTCCACATGATTATGCTAATTCAGTAATCATTTTTTGTAGCTTTTGTTTCAATAAAGTGCCAAGTAGAACCTTTGGGAAGACTTGGGTGAAAATTAATGTGATCTTGCTGTAAAAAACAGAAACTTTGCACTCACAAGAATAATTGTCATTTTTAACAGAAGAATGATTTTAAGTTGATTATTTTTTAAGAAGGTTAATAGACAAATTCCTAACGTCCACCAATTTATTTCAGAATTTTTGGAGTTACATAATTATTCGAGAGTTACAAATTACTACAGACTGTTCTGTTTTTGACAGATTCTGTTTTCTATGTGTTGTTTGCTTATTTTGATGAATCTATGAGTAGTATCGGAGGGTATGAACCATACAGAAGTTGGAATACAGTAGATATTACACCAATATGAATTTATAATGAGTTCACAACAGTAGAAAAAGTGGTGATTTATTTTCTTGTACTAACGGAGCTTACGAGTTTTCTGTTGAGCTTTGTGTTGTGAAGTTTTCAAGTTTTGGGTGAAGATTCGGTGGACTATGGAATAAGGAGTGGCAAGAGCCTAAGCTTGGGGATGCCCAAGGAACCCCAAGGTAATATTCAAGGACAACCAAGAGCTTAAGCTTGGGGATGCCCCGGATGACATCCCCTCTTTCGTCTTTGTTTATCCGTAACTTTACTAGGAGCTATATTTTTATTCACCGCATGATATGTGTTTTGCTTGGAGCATCATTTTATTTTATTTTGTTTTGCTTGCTGTTTGAATAATATCCCAAGATCTGAAGTTATTAAATGTTAGAGATTCTTCATATAGTTACATAATTATTCGACTACTCATTGATCTTCACTTATATCTTTTGGAGTAGTTTGCCGTTTGCTCTAGTGCTTCACTTATATCTTTTTAGAGCACGGCGGTGGTTTTATTTTGAAGAAATTGATGAGCTCTCATGATTCACTTATATTATTTTGAGAGTCTTTTAGAACAGCTTGTTAATTTTCTTTGGTTATAAATTTAGTCCTAATATGATAGGCATCCAAGAGGGATATAATAAAAACTTTCATATGAAGTGCATTGAATACTATGAGAAGTTTGATTCTTTATGATTGTTTTGAGATATGAAGATGGTGATATTAGAGTCATGCTAGTGGTCTAATTGTGAATTTGAGAAATACTTGTGTTGAGGTTTGTGAGTCCCGTAGCATACACGTATGGTAACCGTTGTGTAACAAATTTGAAGCATGAGCTATCTCTTTGATTGTCCTCCTTATGTGTGGAGGTCGGGATCGCGCGATGGTTAACTCCTACCAACCCTTCCCCTAGGAGCATGCGTGTAGTTCTTGGTTTTGATGACTTGTAGATTTTTGCAATAAGTATGTGAGTTCTTTATGACTAATGTCGAGTCCATGGGTTATACGCACTCTCACGCTTCCACTATTGCTAGCCTCTCTAGTACCGCGCAACTTTCGCTGGTACCATACACCCACCATTACCTTCCTCAAACAGCCACCATACCTACCTATTATGGAATTTCCATAGCCATTCTGAGATATATTGCCATGCAACTTTCCACCATTCCATTTATTATGACACGCTTCATCATTGTCATATTGCTTTGCATGATCATGTCGTATTCGTGGCAAAGCCACCATTCACAATTCTTTCATACATGTCACTCTTGATTCATTGCACATCCCGGTACACCGCCGGAGGCATTCACAAAGAGTCATATTTTGTTCTAAGTATTGAGTTGTAATTCTTGAGTTGTAAGTAAATAAAAGTGTGATGATCTTCATTATTAGAGCATTGTCCCATGTGAGGAAAGGATGATGGAGACTATGATTCCCCCACAAGTCAGGATGAGACTCCAGTCAAAATAAATAAATAAATAAAAGGCCAAAAAAAGAGAAGGCCCAAAAAAAGAAAAAGGAAAAAATGAGAGAAAAAGAGAGAAGGGGCAATGCTACTATCCTTTTACCACACTTGTGCTTCAAAGTAGCACCATGATCTTCATGACACAAAGTCTCCTGTGTTGTCACTTTCATATACTAGTGGGAATTTTTCATTATAGAACTTGGCTTGTATATTCCTGTAACATCCCAAATTTCCCATTTGGAATGTTTTACAATTCTAGCTAAGCATCTATGCATGTTGCTTGAAATGGAGTGGCATTTGAAAAAAATTCAGAGGCATTTGAGTTTGTTTGAATTTGGATTCAAATTGGCAAATGAAATTATTTCAAATCAATGCCTGGCAAATACTTGAGCAAAAGTATGAGAGGAGTAAACATGACACTCCAAAAATGTTAGAAGAAAAATATTGCCAAAGAGTTTGAATTCAAATTTGAATTTTATTTGGGATTTTTAGAAAAAATGTTTTTTTTTATTTTGAGTTTTGCCCCTAGAAAAAATGTCCACGTTATAGGATAAATTCCCCTAAGAATTTTGATACATATATGTGCTATATAAAATATATATATTTATTTCTCTAATTAGTTCTTCTCTTTGCTAGGATTGTTTTAGGCATAATAGGAGTTCTATATTAGCTTTTAATATGATTCTTTTTGCCTCTAGTTTGTATGATGTTTTCCTTTCTGTTAGTTAGCAAAACCCATGATTAGGTTCTGTTAAGAAAAGTTTTAGTAGTATAAAACTATTTCCTAGTTGTTGCTTGATGTGGTGAAAACCTTGTTTTGCTTCTCTCTGAGTTTTCTTTGTTTTTGGTTTGAGTGCTTGGGTGTTTTACTTTACTATTATGTTATGTTGTGTTATACTTATTTGTGCTATTGTTTAACTCGGTAGAATTCCTGGAGTGCGAATCCTGCTGTTACGAGCCGGTAGCTTTCGAAGACCGTCAGCCAGGCAAGTCATTTGATCATGTTTTTACAATACCTATGATTTTATTGCATTAGAATTATACCTCCCCATCATGCATGCAGTAGGAGAATTTTGTTAAGTTATGTTCTTGAGTAGTATCATGAGGTAGGATGAACCCTTCTCCCGGGACAATGTAGTTGATTGCTATGCTTTAGTAGACGGGGTTGGTTGAGTGATTCATAAGGGAGATGCAAGAGTCAAGATGATGACAACCCCATGACTTCAAGCTCAAGATGGACTTAAAAATTCACTACTGGGTGGAGGACGGTTGACGGGCACCCTGGAGAAACCAGTGGATGGCCGGGATGCATGGAGAAGCGCCATGACATCTTGCAGAAAGCTTCACCCAGCCACGAAGAGACGGATGGATACCCCATTGACTGGAAGCTTACATGTGCAGCCGCAAGCCATTATGGGCTCTCGCTTGGTCGACCCTAAGCGTGACTCTGGCCGGATGGTGCTACGAGATGTAGAAGAACAGTAGGATTGGATGGGCACCGACAGTGGCCCAGAGGAACTCTTTGGAAGACCCTGTTCGTTCGTCCCGTCTTCAAACACCAGGCAGTGCGGAGACTTACAGGAGAGAACGATTCTTGCGGGTAAACTGCACAAACCTCTGCAGAGTGAAGGCCTAATCGATTAGTCGTGTCCCCAGTTACGGGCAATTTGAGCCTCTGGAACTTGGAGTATTTTGGATATCTCAACTCTAAACTTAATAAATTAATTAAGGGGTTATATAATAATTGGGAATGAGACATTGGTTGGCGGAACCATCTCAATAACTATCAACATTTGGTAGTAATTGCAAATAAGTCCTTTGTTGTAGGGAAAAACTGGCTTTTTCGCAAAACAATGAAACTTAGAGCCCCACAGCCAAATTGCATATAGTGTTAGCAATTTTATTGTTATTCTCTCTTCATGACTTGCCGGCATATTGAAAAATGCTGACCTACACGGCTGCAACGTCTTATGTTGCAGAGGAGTTTTCCGATCAGGAGTGAGGCTACGATCCACGCTTGGTGATTGCCCTATGGAGTCGGATGGACTCGCTATTCGTCTATGCTTCCACAGCTTTATTTACTTTATTTCTCATGAGTTGACCTTCGGCCAAATTTATTATCATGTAATAAAGACTCGATATGAGAATCGTGTAATAAATTCAGGTGTGATTGAACTTTGAATCTTTGCATCAATGTACTGTGTGTGCTAGCATGATCTTGGGATGGTACAGCTACACAGAGACTTGACCGATTTCGGGTCGGGTCGTTACAATTCCAATGATGGGCTTCCTCAAATAACCGGGGTCTTCATGAGCAAGCAAGTTGGATGCACACCCACTTAGTTTCTTTTTGAGCTTTCATACACTTATAGCTCTAGTGCATCCGTTGCATGGCAATCCCTACTCACTCACATTGATATCTATTGATGGGCATCTCCATAGCCCATTGATATGCCTAGTTGATGTGAGACTATCTCCTCCTTTTGTCTTCCCCACAACCACCATTCTATTCCACCTATAGTGCTATGTCCATGGCTCACGCTCATGTATTGCGTGAAAGTTGAAAAAGTTTGAGAATACTAAAGTATGAAACAATTGCTTGGTTGAAACTAGAGTTGTGCATGATTTGAATATTTTGTGTGACAAAGATGGAGCATAGCCAAACTATATGATTTTGTATGGATAAGCTTTCTTTGGCCATGTTATTTTGAGAAGACATAATTGCTTTGTTAGTATGCTTGATGTATTATTGTTTTTATGTCAATATTAAACTTTTGTTTTGAATCTTATGGATCTGAATATTCTTGCCACAATAGAGAAGATTACATTGAAAAATATGTTAGGTAGCATTCCACATCAAAAATTCTGTTTTTTATCATTTACCTACTCGAGGCCGAGCAGGAATTAAGCTTGGGGATGCTTGATACGTCTCCAACGTATCTATATTTTTTTATTGTTCCATCCTATTATATTATCCATCTTGGATGTTTTATATGCATTTATATGCTATTTTATATTATTTTTGGGACTAACCTATTAACCGAGAGCCCAGTGCCAATTTCTGTTGTTTTTTCCTTGTTTTTGAGTTTTACAGAAAAGGAATATCAAACAGAGTCCAATTGACCTGCCAATTTTTGTGGATTTTTTATGGACCAAAAGAAGCCGCCGAAGTTAAAGAGTTGGGCCATAAGAGTCCCGAGCCATCCACGAGGGTGGAGGGCGCACCCCCCTATCTCGTGGATGACTCGGAGACCCCCCTGACGTGAGATCGATGCCAAAAATTCCTATAAATACAGAAACCCCTGAAAAGAAACCTAGATCAGGAGTTCCGCCGCCGCAAGCCTCTGTAGCCACCAAAAACTAATTCGGGGCCTGTTCTGGCATCCTGTCGGAGGGGGGATCCGTCACCGGTGGTCATCTTCATCCTCCAGGCGCTCTCCATGACGAGGAGGGAGTAGTTCATCCTCGGGGCTGAGGGTATGTACCAGTAGCTATGTGTTTGATCTCTCTCTCTCTCTCTCGTGTTCTTGATATGGCACGATCTTGATGTATCTCGAGCTTTGCTACTATAGTTGGATCTTATGATGTTCTCCTCCTCTACTCTCTTTTAATGGATTGAGTTTTCCCTTTGAAGTTATCTTATCGGATTGAGTCTTTAAGGATTTGAGAACACTTGTTGTATGTCTTGCGTGGGATACCATGGTGATAATGGGGTATTCTATTGATCTACTTGATGTATGTTTTGGTGATCAACTTGCGGGTTCCGTGACCTTGGGAATCTATGCATAGGGATTGGCACACGTTTTCGTTTTGACTCTCTAGTAGAATGTTTGGGGCACTCTTTGAAGTTCTTTGTGTTGGTTGAATAGTTGAATCTGAGATTGTGTGATGCATATCGTATAATCATACCAACGGATACTTGTGGTGACATTGGAGTATCTAGGTGACATTAGGGTTTTGGTTGATGTGTGTCTTAAGGTGTTATTTTACTACGAACTCTAGGGTTGTTTGTGACACTTATAGGAATAGCCCAATGGATTGATCGAAAAGAATAACTTTGAGGTGGTTTCGTACCCTACAGTAATCTCTTCATTTGTTCTCCGCTATTAGTGACTTTGGAGTGACTCTTTGTTGCATGTTGAGAGATAGTTATATGATCCAGTTATGTTATTATTGTAGAGAGTGTCGTGGTTCTAAGACTGACAGTAGAAAGGGGGGTAGGTATGGAGAGGCAAGATCTCAGCTATGGTGAAGGTGTACACACAGGATTTACGAGTTCAGGCCCTTCGCGGAGGAAGTAATAGCCCTACGTCTCAGTGCCCGGAGGTGGTCGACTGGATTATATGTGTCTGATGTTACAGGGGGTGCAAACCCTTGTCCCAGAGGAGGGGGTTGGCTTATATAGAGTGCGCCAGGACCCCAGCCATCCTCCATTACAAGGGGCTTAATGTACATAAAGTACGGGCGTTACTGATAACGCCAGCCTTAAGTGCTATTAATGACTTTAAAGACTACAGAGTGAATGCCCGACTATTGCAATGCTGAGTGACTCCTGATCTTCGGTAGGTCGAGTGATTCCTTGTATGGTCGAGTGACAATGAGTAGGAGGGGTATCCGAGTGATATGATTGGTCGAGTGGATTGCACTCGACACCTTTGACTAGGGGTTCTTCGTTGCCTCTTGGACTTCTTATCTTCTAGGGTAGTGACCTTGGGCAGGACGTATAGGTCAGGCCTATGACCCTACCCCAGGTCTGTATCCTCATTAGTAGCCCCCGAATGGATTAAGGTTCGAGTGGAAAGTATGTTGAAGTTGAACTTGTTCCGAGCTTTGCACCTCGCGAGTGTTTTACGCAAGATGGAAGGCTCACGTTGATACTTCAGCGTTGATTTAGTCGCCTTGATCCATTCAGAAAGTTGCCGACTGAACTTGTAGCATCATTTTCTGAGCGCTGCCTTGGGGTGCAGAATCTTTGGCGCGATTGATTGTAGAGTATCCCAGATTTCATAGGATACGAAATTTCAGGGAAGCGCGCTGGATGGGGCGCGCCGAAGTAAGCGGGGCGGATAAACAGTAGTGCCTCGATTTCTGCGCCACCTTTTTCGCCACGTACGTGTTGCGCGCGACTGTTGTGGGATTTGACAGGATCGCCTGGTCCCACGTGTCAGCCACTCGGAAGCAGCCCTTTATAAGGCGACGGGGCCGAGGCGTCTGCACTGTGCACGCCCGTTTCTCTTTCTTCTTCCTCTGCTTCTTCACCACATCTAGTTCTT
Organism: Triticum dicoccoides; assembly: GCF_002162155.2. Classification (NCBI taxonomy): domain Eukaryota; kingdom Viridiplantae; phylum Streptophyta; class Magnoliopsida; order Poales; family Poaceae; genus Triticum; species Triticum dicoccoides. The sequence continues at coordinate 377,904,574 of NC_041383.1, read as the reverse complement.
TCGCTCTCGATGTTGTCGCTCTGCTGCCATGGTGAAGGACAAGACGGCGGCGCTGGAGCACGCGAAGAAGGCGACGGGGGCGGCGAAAGGCAAGAAGCAGAACCGCGGGACATCATCGCGCGCGGGGCTGCCGCCAGGCTGGATCCATGGCGATTGGATCTGGTCTTCGCTCCGGCAAGAAGATCTGGATGAGCTGGCAGAGTCCGGGCTGATCGCCAAGGGTGTAGCAAGGCTGCCTGAGGGGGAGACGGAGCCGCAGCCTCGACCGGGTGAGTGTGTACTGCTCGCCACCCACGTCGACCGGGGGTTATCGCTCCCTCTGCACCCCTTCTTCTTGGGCTTCCTAAACTTCTTCCGTGCCCAACTCCACCATTTTTCTCCCAATACCATCACGTACCTTGTCGTGTTCGTGTCGATGTGTGAAAAATTTTTGGGGTGTCAACTGCACTCGGGCCTTTTCAAACATATCTTCACCATCCGTTCTCAGTCGGTGAAGAAAGCGAAAACGAGTGACTCGAAGACCCATGTCATCTAGATGTGTGGGGGTTTGGGTATCCAAAAGAGGCAGATGAGTTCTTTCCCTGCCATGACTCTCCCTGAATCGGTTAGAGGTTGGCAGTCGACCTGGTTCTACTGCCAGGACGTCCCAACTCCAGGTCAGTCGACTGGCCTTCCCCACTTCACTTTTGACCGTGTCCAGGCTCCTTCTCGACTAAAAGTGACTGCTGCTGTGAACGTGGAGACGAAGATGTTGGTTGAGAAAGTGGTCCAAATGATTAACGAGGGTGTCACTGGCATGGACCTGCTGGAAGTATTCCCCAGTCGACGCATCCAGCCTCTTCAGGCCCGTGACCATCCCATGTGGCTGTACTCTGGGTCCAACGACACCGCTCGGGTTCATCCAGAGGAAGTGCCACCCAAGACCGTGGCCATGTGGTTGAAGAGCATTACAGGCAACCAGGACAACCCTAGAGGAGCCAGGCGAGTCATCCCCTTCAGTGAAGACAATCAGCCCGACAAGGTATGCTCTTTATTCCTACTGTCTTTGCATACACATTCCGACTGTACTTGATCTCGACTGACTTTTATTCGACTTTTTGTCTTGTAGGTTTTCACTGACATGTATTCGATGCCCAACGGTGAACAAGCTCTAGAGCAGGACCAGGAGGGAGAGGCCAGCGTGGAGGAGAGTGGTGAATGGGAATCTTCAGACGAAGACGAGGATGAGGAGAGAGAGGAGTCGGACGACGAGGAAGAAGTCGACTCGCTGCCGCGCTCCGAACGCTAATCCAAGCAACACCATGACCCAGCGGGCGGGCGCGGAAAGAACATGGCTCCCAAGTACCCGCACGCAGAAGCGCACTCGGACGTCGACTCTGGAGCCGACAAAGAAGGTCGCCAAGCAACCCAAGGTTGCTCCTCCAAAGACTCAGAAGACTTTACCGGGGATCAAGATGGACATCCCTGTTGCTTCGGGGTGGGTATCTTGCTTTCATTTATCTAGGCCGACTGAAGTTTTTGTTATGACCAAATGGATCATGTATTTTTCCAGCCCAACCTCTGCTGCAACTGACATGGATATCGACAAAGCCCCAAGAGGTGAGGAGACCGATGATGCGGCCACTTCCCGAGTTGGTAAGTCCGTTCGACCAGGCTTCATTTAGTCGAGTGGGTTGTCAGTCGGCTGAATTTCCAATGTTTCTCTCTCTGTGTAGTTCCCCGAGAAGTCTTCGTGCTTCCTGATGATGAAGAAGAAGAAGTGCCTCTATAGGAGAGGAGGAGGAGAGGTGGGGGCTCGAGCAGGAGAAAGCTTGAAGTTCAAGTCCCTCAGTCGATGCTAGCACTTGAGGCGGTGGTCGAGCATTCCGGAGATCCGGTTCAGACCAACGTCACATTTTCCAGCCCATTGACGACTCATCGTCTGTCGGGGTCGACTGCTCCGGTTACTGCCGCTCCTGTGCAACTCCACTCGTCTGACCCAGTAGCTGCTTCGGCCGCCTTGGAGCCATCGCTCTTCGCTGCATATCAGGCCCAGACGATTCGCCAAGTGCTGCCAGGGAGGCTCTTCGCCAGGTGAACCTTGTCATGGAGTAGGTGAAGGTGATGCACGAGGCCAGTCAGGTGGCTTATAACGCCAGCACCGCCCTGCAGACCAATGTTAAGGTCAGCGAACTCCGACTGAACTTTTGAATGTTGTTTTATATCCGATCACCCACTGGGGTATGCCTGGTTTTAGAGTCTAGGAAATCTTCCACTTCACTTGACTCGTGCTGAGTCTTAGTAATCTGTCCGGACCAGTGGGGGCACGCTAAGTGCACCCACTGGGTGTAGTCCCCGAGACCACGGTCGACTGCTGGCAGTCGGCCGAGGTCTTAGAATCTACTCTTTTTTTACTCACGCTGGGCAGACCATGCTGAGTGTTGATCTGAACTAGTGGGGGCATGCTAAGTGCACCCACTAGGTGTAGTCCCTGAGAATACTGTTGAATATTTGATTCGGCAATAGTCTTAGAGTAACTTTTCACTATCATTGTCTCTTATTTCTGTCGACTGATATATCTCTCTCGCTGACTGTAGAGGACTTGTGATCTTGGAGCTTGGCTTTCCGAGTTAAAGAAGAAGCATATCAGCGATGAACTTGATCTCGAACTCGCAAAGAAGAACCTCAAGACTGCTCAAGAAGAAACGACCATCATGGGAGGTAACCAGACGACTCTTGCCACCTAGTAGCTCACGTCTTTCACTATTTTTTCTTTCAGTCTCTTTGAACCGAGTGACTTCACACAAGTAGATGTGCATAGTGAAAACCGTCAACTTCAGGCTCGTCTGAAAAGTGTTGTTTCTTTAGAGAGAATGAAGGAAGCTTTGGAGAAGAAGGACCAGGACCTTGCTGCTGCTCAGAAGGAAGCACATGAGAAGACGACGCTTGCGGACAAGAAGCTGGCTTCAGTTGGCAAGTTGGAAGAGCTGAACGTGAAGCTGAAGACCGCCATCTCGGAAGCCAATCAGGAAGTTGAGCAACTTAAGAAGGACAAGGAGAACCTGACCAATGAAGTTGGAGGCCTCAGAGCCAAGACAGGCAAGCTAGAGTCCTATCTGGGACACCTTGCCACGAAACTAGTTCTGAAGCTTGAAGGTATAGCCGCTCGACTGATTAATTGTCGTCGATTGAAGTATGGTGTACTACTGTGGATTCACTATTTTTCATGATGGTGCAGAACTTTGTCAGGATTTTGAAGCTGAAACCGGGCGGGTCGAGACAGGTCTCGACCCCATCAACTGTCCTATGAAAGATGACATTGCGATGAACTTGCTGCAGTTGGAATCACGCTTGGACGGAGCCGTTGCCTATGTGGCTCGACTGAAGGCGGCGATGACCCTGGTTGACGCTGAACTCTGGCCTCAAGCAGAACTTTCTCAATACCTCGAGTCGTTGATGACTCGACTCAATCAGATTCCTGGTCGAGTGCAAGAGCGGAAGAAGTCATCCGCTTGCTGTGGCGCTGTGGTCGCCCTGTTGTTGGTTCGAGTGCATTGCAAGGACGCCAGAGAAGACAAGTTGGCGGCCCTCAAGGTTGTGAATACTAAGAAGCACACCTTCCAGTCCTTCATGGATACCTTCCTTGAGGCTGCCACTCGCATTGCGGACAGTATTAACCTCGACAGCTTCTGCGATCAAGCCAGCCCTTCTCCCGCCGAGTGATCGAAAAAACATTATGCTTCGCCCTCATTTGCCTCGGAATGCCGAGTGATTTCGTAATCGTTGAAACTTCTTCGGGCTTGACACCCGAGTACTTTAATCCGTGGTTAGGAACTTTTGGATTTATCTGAATCATGGCTTATCTTTGAATATGTTGTGTTTGTCTTCGAGCGGAACTCGTTCTTCACTCGGGTTGGTTTTTGTACTCTCGATGCAGCTTCTGAGGAAGAGGCCACAGTCGACCTGTTGGGCGAGCCTTGAGCAGCATTGATCGGCTCATCAGCAAGGCACTCAGCAATGGCCTCAACGTTCCTGAAAGCAGTTCGCCTTGGCCCCAGCTATTGGATGGGCCTTTGATAGCGCGCACAATCTTGTCCTTGACGGTGCAGCCCCAGGGGAGGTCGTGGTCGACCCGCACCACTCGGTAGGATTGATCAGCTCATGAAAGCAGCTCGTCTTGGTGCTAGCTGTTGGATGAGCCTTTGACATCATTGATCAGGTCATCAGCGAGGCATTTAGCAATGGTCTTGACGTTCCTGAAAGCAGCTCGCCTTGGCGTCGGTTGTTGGATGAGCCTTTGGCAATGCGTGCAATCTCGTCCTTCTTCTTGACGGTGCAGCCCCGTGGGGAGGGGTCGTGGTCGACTCGTACCATTCGGTTGGATTTTACGAACTCAGGCGAGTACTGGACTGCAGCTACCCCCGAGTGAGAGGATCGCTCGTCACTCGGTAGGATTTTTCAAACTTAGGCGAGTACTGGACCGCAGCTAAGCCCCCCGAGTGAGAGGATCGCTCGTCACTCGGTAGGATTTTTCAAACTTAGGCGAGTACTGGACTGCAGCTAAGCCCCCGAGTGAGAGGATTGCTCACCACTTGGTAGGATTTTTTGAACTTAGGCGAGTACTGGACTGCAGCTAAGCCTCCGAGTGAGAGGATCGCTCGTCACTCGG
>NC_041383.1:377765967-377899654 GCF_002162155.2 Triticum dicoccoides | reverse complement strand
TAGGATTTTTGAAACTTAGGCGAGTACTGGACTGTAGCTAAGCCCCCGAGTGAGAGGATCGCTCGTCACTCGGTAGGATTTTTCAAACTTAGGCGAGTACTGGACTGCAACTAAGCCTCCGAGTGAGAGGATCGCTCATCACCCGGTAGGATTTTTCGAACTTAGGCAAGTACAGCCCACGAACGTGAGGATCGCTTGCACAATCTCATCCTTCTTCTTGATGGTGCAGCCCCGGGGGGAGGGGTCATGGCCGACCCGTACCGTTTGGTAGGATCTTTCAAACTTAGGCGAGTACTAGACTGCAGCTAAGCCTCCGAGTGAGAGGCTGGCTCACCACTCGGTAGGATTTTTTAACACTTAGGCGACTACTGGACTGCAGGTAAGCCTCCGAGTGAGAGGCAGGCTCACCACTCGGTAGGATTTTTTAACACTTAGGCGAGTACTGGACTGCAGCTAAGCCTCTGAGTGGAAGGCAGGCTCACCACTCAGTAGGATTTTTCAAACTTAGGCGAAACGGATTCGCAGCTAAGCCTCCGAGTGAGAGGTTGGCTCACCACTCGGTAGGATTTTTCAAACTTAGGCGAAACGGATTCGCAGCTAAGCCTCCGAGTGAGAGGCTAGCTCACCACTCGGTAGGGTTTTTCTTTTCAACTTAGGCGAAACGGATTCGCAGCTAAGGCACCCACTGGAGGATTTTAGAACATGTAAAAAATGAACAACAATCATTCGAAAGACTGTAAAATTATGTCTTTGGTAATCAAACTAAAAGGTATTTCTTATTACATCTCAACAGTCTGAATGCTTAAGAGTAAAAGGGGCGGAGCAGCTCCGCGTTCCAAGCGCGTGGCTCATCTTTATTGTGCTCAAAGCTGAAAAGACGATATGCTCCATTGTGGAGCACTTTGGTGACGACGAAGGGGCCTTCCCAAGCAAGAGCGAGCTTGTGTGGTTTCTGCTGGTCCACTCGAAGAACCAAGTCTCCCTCCTGAAATGCCCGACCCCTTACGTTTCTGGCATGGAATCGACGCAGGTCTTGTTGATAGATGGTCGACCGTATCAAGGCCCTCTCTCTTTCTTCTTCCAGGAGATCAACTACATCTTGCCGAGCTTGTTCTGCTTCCTCTTCTGAGAAGAGCTCGACCCGGGGCGCATTGTGAAGCAAATCGCTCGGTAGTACAGCTTCGGCTCCGTAGACTAAGAAGAATGGAGTTCGTCCAGTCGACCGATTAGGAGTTGTCCTATATCCCCAAAGTACTGATGAAAGTTCGTCGACCCAGGCTCCTGCTGCATGCTTGAGGTCACGCATCAATCGGGGTTTCAGTCCTTTGAGAATCAATCCATTTGCTCTTTCAGCCTGCCCATTCGACTAAGGATGGGCGACTGAAGCATAATCGACCCTTGTGCATTGGGAAGCACAAAAGGCTCTGAACTCGTCAAAGTCGAAGTTCGACCCATTATCCGTGATGATGATGTGCGGAACACCATATCTGAATGTTAATTCTCTGATGAAGTTTACAGCTGTACTTGCTTCAAGGTTTTTAATGGGCTTGGCTTCAATCCATTTGGTAAACTTGTCGACTGCTACCAGCACATGGGTAAACCCACTCCTGCCAGTCCTCAGAGGTCCAACCATATCCAATCCCTAGACAGCGAAGGGCCATACGAGTTGAATAGTCTTTAGAGCTGACGCAGGCTTATGGGACATGTTGGAGTAAAACTGACAGCCTTCACGTTTGTCTACTATTTCCTTCGCCATCTCATTGGCATGTGGCCAGTAAAATCCGGCTCAGTATGCTTTGGCCACGATGGTGACCATAGGTCCCCGAGTGAATATCATTGAGGATCATTTAGCCTTCTTCTGGCGTGATGCATTTCTGACAGACTCCAGTTACACTTTCTCTGAATAACGGACCTTTTATCACAGTAAAGGCTTTAGATCGTCAGAAGATATGTCGAGCCTCTTCTTCATCCTCTGGAAGCTCCTTCCTAAGAATGTATGCAATGTATGGCACTGTCCAGTCGGGAGTGACGACCAAAACTTCCATGAATAAGTCGACCACGGCTGGGATTTCGACTTCAGTCGGATCTGTGGCGCTTTTAGGCTGTGGGGACTCTTCAGTGAAAGGATCTTCTTGAACTGAAGGCGAATGAATATGCTCCAAAAACACATTGCTGGGAATGGTCTCTCTCTTAGATCCTATCTTTGCCAATTCATTTGAAGCTTGATTTTTCAGTCGGGGTATATGGTGAAGCTCCAACCCTTCAAACTTCTTTTCCAGCTTTCTTACTGCATTGCAATAACCAGTCATGGCCGGGCTCCTGACATCCCACTCTTTCATCACTTGATTAACCACCAAATCCAAGTCGCCGTAGACCATAAGGCGACGGACGACGAGTGAAATGGCCATACGCAACCCGTATAAAAGTGCTTCATATTCAGCTTCATTGTTGGAGGAATCAAAATGAATCTGGAGAACATAGCTAAGCTTGTCTCCACAGGGAGATACCAATACTACCCCAGCACCTGAACCATTCAGCATCTTGGAGCCATCGAAGAACATGGCCCAATGCTCTGAGTGAACTTGAGTCGGCAGTTGCTGCTCAATTCACTCGGCAAGGAAATCTGCGATTGCTTGGGACTTGATAGCTTTCTTTGCCTCAAACTTGATATCCAATGGAAGGAGTTCAATCGCCCATTTTGCCACTCGACCAGTTGCATCCCTGTTGTTCAGCATTTCAGATAATGGTGCGTCGCTGACGACTGTAATGGAGTGATCAGAGAAATAGTGTGCAACCTTCATTGTCATGTAGATTCCATAGACAAGCTTCTGATAATGTGGATATCGTTGCTTGGATGGAGTCAAAACTTTAGATAGATAATACACTGGGCGCTAAACTTTGTAAGCCTTTCCTTCTTCCCGCTCGACCGTGAGAACTGTACTGACAACTTGTCCAGTGGCTGCAATATAAAGTAGTAAAGGCTCTTTGCTGATTGGCGCAGTAAGCACTGGCTGGGTAGAAAGCAGGGTTTTGAGCTCTACAAACGCTGCGTCGTCTTCATCAATCCACTCGAACTTATCAGATTTCTTTATCAATTGGTAAAGAGGTAAGGCCTTTTCACCGAGACGAGAAATGAATCGACTCAAGGTGGCCAAACAACCAGAAAGCTTCTGAACGTCATGCACACGCACAGGGCGTTTCATTCGGAGGATGGTATCAACTTTTTCTGGATTTGCATCGATCCCTCGTTCGGAAACGAGGAAACCGAGTAACTTTCCACCTGGAACTCCGAATGTGCACTTTGATAGATTAAGCTTGATATCATACCTTCTTAGGTTGGCAAAGGTTTCTGCGAGGTCAGTCAGTAGGTCGGAACCTTCACGTGACTTGACCACAATGTCGTCCATGTATGCTTCCACATTCCGACTGATTTGAGTGAGCAGGCACTTCTGAATCATCCTCATGAATGTGGCTCCAGCATTTTTAAGACCAAATGGCATGGTGACATAGCAAAAGCACCCGAATGGGGTGATGAAGGCTGTTTTTATTTCATCGGGACCATACAGTCGGATCTGATGATACCCGGAATATGCATCTAAAAAGACAAGCGCTCACACCCCACAGTCGAGTCAACAATCTGATTGATGCGGGAGAGAGGAAAATGATCTTTCGGGCAGGCCCGATTGATGTGCTTGATTTCGATGCACATACTAAGTGAATCGTCCTTCTTAGGGACCATGACTACATTGGCAAGCCACTCGGAGTGGTAGATCTCTCGGATGAACTCTGCTGTTAGGAGCCGAGCCACTTCCTTGCCAATTGCCTTTCTCTTCTGCACGGCGGACCACCGAAGATGCTCTTTGACAGGTTTTACCTTGGGATCGACACGCAAACGGTGCTCAGCCAGTTCTCTGGGTACACCCAGCATGTCAGAAGGTTTCCATGCAAAGATGTCCCAGTTCTCACGGAGGAACTGGATGAGCGCTTCTTCCTATTTGCTGTCGAGTGTTGTTGAGATATGAGTCGGTGCGGCATTGGGATCGGTCGGGTGAATATGAATCGGCTTCCTTTCACCAGACGACTAAAATGCAAAATCTGTGGCAGGCTTCTTAGCTCGGAGCAAATCACTCGGATCTGCATTCTTCTGATATTCTTGAAATTCAACTGCTGCCATTTGTGCATCGGCAATTTTGGAACCCTTCTGGAAGCATTCCTCCGCTTTCTGCCGATTGCCAGTAACTGTGACCACACCTCTGGGGCTAGGCATCTTCAACTTGAGGTACATGTAACATGGTCGAGCCATAAAACGTGCGTAGGCAGGCCTACCTAGAATGGCATGATATGCACTCTGGAAATCCACAACTTCAAATGTCAACTTTTCCTTACGGTAATTCTTGGAATCACCAAAAACCACGTCAAGGGCGATCTAGCCGAGTGATTCGGCTTTATTTCCAGGGATAATGCCATGGAAACTCATATTGCTCTCGCTAAGTTTGGACATCGGAATGCCCATCCCCTTCAAGGTTTCAGCATAAAGGATATTCAGGCCGCTACCACCATCCATTAGCACTTTGGTCAGTCTAGTGCCTTCGACCGCTGGGTCGACCACTAACGCTTGCCTCCCAGGGGTGGCTATACGCGCAGGGTGATCAGACTGGTCGAACATAATGGTTGTTTGAGACCATTTCAGGTATGTGGTCGTCGTCGCCGGAGCGACCATATTCACTTCCCTGTTGATAACTTTCAACCGACTCTTGCTCTCAACATCAGCAAAAATCATCAGGGTGGAATTGACTTTGGGATAACCTTCGTCTTCCTCTTTGTCATCATCTTTGTCCGACTCTTTTTCCCTCTCACTGGGTTGTTTCTCTCGGAACTGCTGGATCAGGAGTTGACATTGTCGAGTGGTATGCTTAGGGTAAATTAGATTACCCTCTTCGTCCTTCTTCGTATGGATGTGACACGGTAAATCCAACACATCATTTCCTGCTTGATCCTTTACCTTCTTAGGGGGCCAGGGCCCTTTAGGTTTTCCTTTAAACTTTCCTTGAGCCACTGCTGCAATCTCACTGGGTGCTGCAGGCTCGGCCTTACGTTTATGTTTCCGATTGGAATTACCCCCACCGGCCTCTTGGCCGACTGGTTTACCCTTTCCGCTGCAGAGTCGATCCTCTTCTTCTCCGTTAGCATACTGGGTGGCTATTTCCATCATCTGAGTTAGAGTCATATCTCCAGTCCGACCGAACTTCAGGACCAACTCTCGGTATTTGACGCCTTCCTTGAAGGCACACACCCCTTGATGCTCTGATACATTTTCAACGGTGTGATGCAAAGTGGTCCACCTCTGACTGAAATCCCTTAGAGTCTCACTCGGCTTCTGCACACAATGCTGCAACTCTGTCAATCCTGCTGGCCGCTTGCAAGTGCCCTCAAAAGTTCTGACGAACACTCAAGCAAGCTCTTCCTAACTATATATACTGCCTGGGGCTAACTGAGTCAACCACGCTCGGGCTGATCCCTCTAGCATCAGAGGAAGATGTTTCATTGCCACTTCATCATTCCTGCCACCAATTTGCACAACCACTCGGTAATCCTCAAGCCAAGTTTCAGGCTTGGACTCTCTAGTGAACTTACTGACTCTAGTCGCCAACCTGAAGTTGGGAGGAATCACTGCAGCCCTGATGGCTCTGCTGAAACACTCTGGACCTGAAACATGCACTCTGCTGCCAGTCGGACGATCTTTGCCAGGGTCTTCTCTATGCACTCTGTTCCGGTCGACTAGACCTTGAACGAGGATAGATCTTGCATCAAAGCCTGGCTCTCTTGGGTCGACTGGTGCTCTGAGCTCGCCACTGTGACGGCGTCTATCATCGTCTGTCGAGGCACATATGACGCACTCCTCGGAGGAGGCGTGGGCACTCGACGACGATTGTTGCGGTCGAGTCGGTGATCATGTCGCCCACGGCCTTCACACTGTAGGGGCGATCTTGGACTGTGGGCCGACTGAATTGTATCCGCTACCACAGATCTGCTATGAATCCTATTCCGCGATTGACACACTATTGTGTTTTGTTCTCCTGCTGCCCGGAGTAAGGCCCGGATCTGCATCAAACCTCTGCCAGCCTCCGACTAGGAAGGTTGAATTGACTCTGCTATCCGGGCCGCAGCTGTGAGATTTTGAATCGGAGTGCGGTATACCTTAGGTGGAGGCGGGAAAAGATGTCGTCAACTGGACCCAGGGATCCGCTCCCGAGCACGCTCGTTGAGAGCACGCTGAAGGTTCTCTAGTCGAGTGTGCTCAACCAAATTAGCCAAGCGCACCTCTTCCAAGGCCCGAGCCTCGGGGGTTTCTCCAATGATGGGCATGTGGAGTGCATCCATGTTGCGGCGACAAAGTTCTTCCCTCTGTTGCGAAAAGAGGGGTTCGGGAGGGTATTCCTCGTGGACGCGCGACGGATCACCGCCATCTTCACGGCGGAAACCAGGTGGACTACATGGTCCATCGACCATCAAGACTTCAACCGCAGGGTCGCTGCTATCACACTCGGATGCGGTCTCGACGGAGCCAGTCGACAGATCGAACAGGCCGTGGAGAGTTTCGTCGGGCTCGATTGCCACGACTTGATGGGTGGCCGAATGTCGAGCCACCGCATGCCTCACCCACCGCTGAAGCCACGATCGACCGGATCTCTTGCGGCGGCGAACAGCGGGGAGAGAAGACACCATCGGAGCCAACCAATACTGGGTCGACGGCTGCTGGGGAAGGACGCCACGAACGCACGCGCCAAAGTGCGTCGCCCCTCGGACGGGGAGCGCCTCGACGTCCAGGGGAGCTTCCTGAAGCCAAGCGGAGTCGTCGGCGATGAAAACGAGCGCACAAAGACGGATCTCGCGGCCCTCAGCCAATCCACCGCCCGGAACCATGATGATGGGGATCAGAAAAATTGCAACTTCACCAACAAGTCGCTAAGACACCTGCCCCACGGTGGGCGCCAACTGTCGTGGTTCCAAGACTGACAGTAGAAAGGGGGTAGGTATGGAGAGGCAAGATCTCAGCTATGGTGAAGGTGTACACACAGGATTTATGAGTTCAGGCCCTTCGCGGAGGAAGTAATAGCCCTACGTCTCGGTGCCCGGAGGCGGTCGACTGGATTATATGTGTGTGATGTTACAGGGGGTGCGAACCCTTGTCCCAGAGGAGGGGGTGGCTTATATAGAGTGCGCCAGGACCCCAGCCATCCTCCATTACAAGGGGCTTAATGTACATAAAGTAGGGGCGTTACTGATAATGTCAGCCTTAAGTGCTATTAATGACTTTAAAGACTACAGAGTGAACGCCTGATCGTTGCAATGCTGAGTGACTCCTGATCTTCGGTGGGTCGAGTGATTCCTTGTATGGTCGAGTGACAATGAGTAGGAGGGGTATCCGAGTGATATGATTGGTCGAGTGGATTGCACTCGACACCTTTGACTGGGGGTTCTTTGTTGCCTCTTGGACTTCTTATCTTCTAGGGTAGTGACCTTGGGCAGGACGTATAGGTCAGGCCTATGACCCTACCCCAGGTTTGTATCCTTATCAGAGAGAACTTGCACTAGTGAAAGTATGAGCCCTAGGCCTTGTTTCAAGGCATTGCAATACCTTTTTCGCTCAGTTTTGTTACATGCTACCTTGCTGTTTTTATATTTTCAGATTACAAAAACCTATATCTACCATCCATATTGCACTTGTATCACCATCTCTTTGCCGAACTAGTGCACCTATAAAATTTACCATTGTATTGGGTGTGTTGGGGACACAAGAGACTCTTTGCTATTTGGTTGCAGGGTTGTTTGAGAGAGACCATCTTCATCCTACGCCTCCCACGGATTGATAAACCTTAGGTCATCCACTTGAGGGAAATTTGGTACTGTCCTACAAACCTCTGCACTTGGAGGCCCAACAACATCTACAAGAAGAAGGTTGTGTAGTAGACATCACTGTCCAACGAGTGTTGAGGCTCGCAGTGGCTATCATTATGTTCTCACCCTCACTGATGACTTAAGCAGATATGGGTATGTCTACTTAATGAAACACAAGTCTGAGATCCTTGAAAAGTTCAAGGAATTTCAGAGCGAGGTAGAGAATCAACATGACAGGAAAATAAAGTTCTTATGATAAGATCATGGAGGAGAATATTTGAGTCATGAGTTTGGCATGTACTTAAGGAAATGTGGAATTGTTTCACAACTCACGCCGCCTGGAACACCTCAGCGAAATGGTGTGTCCGAACTTCGTAATCACACTCTATTGGACATGGTGCGATCTATGATGTCTCTTACTAATCTACCGCTATCATTTTAGGGTTATGCTTTAGAGACTGCAGCATTCGCTTTAAATAGGGCACCGTCTAAATCCGTTGAGACGACGCCGTTTGAATTATGGTTTGGGAAGAAACCTAAGTTGTTGTTTCTGAAAGTTTGGGGATATGATGCTTATGTCAAGAAACTTCAACCTGAAAAGCTCGAACCCAAATCGGAAAAATGCGTCTTCATAGGATACCCTAAGGAAACTATTGGGTATACCTTCTACCTTAGATCTGAGGGCAAGATCTTTGTTTCCAAGAATGGATCCTTTGTGGAAAAGAGTTTCTCTCGAAAGAAGTAAGTGGGAGGAAACTGGAACTTGATGAGGTACCCCCTCTTGGAACAGAAAGTAGCGTAGCTCAGGAAGATGTTCTCTGTGGTGCCTGCGCCGACTAGAGAGGAAGTTAATGATGATGATCATGAAACTTCAGATCAAGTCTGTCTGAATCATGTTAGCAATTGCTACATTCCATGATTATGAGATCTGACAAATGGACGTCAAAACGGCATTCCTTAACGGTTTCCTTAAGGAAGAATTGTATATGATGCAGCCGCAAGGTTTTGTCGATCCTAAGAATACTGACAAGGTATGCAAGCTCCAGCGCTCCATCTATGGGCAGGTGCAAGCATCTCGGAGTTGGAACATTCGCTTTGATGAAATGATCAAAGCATTTGGGTTTATACAGATTTATGGAGAAGCCTGTATTTACAAGAAAGTGAGTGGGAGCTCTGTAGCTTTTCTCATACTATATGTGGATGACATACCATTGATGGGAAATGATATAGAACTTTTGGAAAGCATAAAGGCCTACTTGCATAAGTGTTTTTATTTGAAGGACCTTGGAGAAGCTGCTTACATATTAGGCATCAAGATCTATAGAGATAGATCGAGACGCCTCATTAATCTTTCACAAAGCACATACCTTGAAAAGACATTGAAGAGGTTCAATATGGATTAGTCCAAGAAGGAGTTCTTGCCTGTATTGCAAGGTGTGAGATTGAGCACAGCTCAACGCCCGACCTCGACATCAGAAAGAGAAAAGATGAGTGACATCCCCTATGCCTCGGCTGTAGGCTCTATTATGTATGCCATGTTGTGTACCAGACCTGATGTGAACCTTGCCATAAGTTTGGTAGGGAGGTACCAAAGTGATCCTTGTATGGAACACTAGACAGCGGTCAAGAATATCCTGAAGTACCTGAAAAGGACTAAGGATATGTTTCTCATTTATGGAGGTGTCGAAGAGCTCGTCGTAAAGGGTTACATTGACGCTAGCTTTGACACAGATCTGGATGACTCCAAGTCACAAACCGGGTACGTGTATATTTTGAATGGTCGGGCAGTCAGCTGGTGCAGTTGCAAGCAAAGCATCATGGTGGGATCTACATGTGAAGCGGAGTACATAGCTGCTCCGGAAGCAGCACAGGAAGGAGTCTGGATGAAGGAGTTTATCACCGACCTAGGAGTGATTCCCAATGCGTCGGGTCCAATGACTCTCTTCTGTGACAACACTGGAGCTATTGCCATTGCCAAGGAGCCCAGTTTCACAAGAAGACCAAGCACATCAAGCGCCGCTTCAACTCCATTCATGAATATATTCAAGATGGAGACATAGATAATTGTAAAGTAAATATGGATCTGAATGTCGCAGATCCGTTGACTAAACCTCTTCCACGAGCACAACATGATCAACACCAGAACTCTATGGGTGTTTTATTCATCACAATGTAACTAGATTATTGACTAGTGCAAGTGGGAAAATGTTGGAAATATGCCCTAGAGGCAATAATAAAATGGTTATTATTATATTTCCTTGTTCATGATAATTGTCTATTATTCATGCTATAATTGTATTAACCGGAAACCGAAATACATATGTGAATACCTAGACCACAACATGTCCCTAGTGAGCCTCTAGTTGACTAGCTCGTTGATCAATAGATGGTTATGGTTTACTGACCATGGACATTGGATGTCATTGATAACGAGATCACATCATTAGGAGAATGATGTGATGGACAAGACCCAATACTAAGTATAGCACAAGATCGTGTAGTTTGTTTGCTAGAGTTGTTCTAATGTCAAGTATCTTTCCTTAGACCATGAGATTGTGCAAATCCCGGATGCTGTAGGAATGCTTTGGGTGTATCAAATGTCATAACGTAACTGGGTGACCATAAATGTGCACTACAGGTATCTTCGAAAGTGTTTGTTGGGTTGGCACGAATCGAGACTGGGATATGTCACTCCGTATGATGGAGTGGTATCTCTGGGCCCACTCGGTAATGCATCATCATAATGAGCTCAATGTGACTAAGGAGTTAGCCACGGGATCATGCGTTACGGAATGAGTAAAGAGACTTGTCGGTAACGAGATTGAACAAGGTACGGGGATACCGACGATCGAATCTCGGGCAAGTAACATACCGATGGACAAAGGGAATTGTATACGGGATTGATTGAATCCCCGACATCGTGGTTCATCCAATGCGATCATCGTGGAACATGTGAGAGCCAATATGGGTATCCAGATCCTCTATTGGTTATTGGCCGGAGAGATGTCTCGGTCATGTCTGCATGGTTCCCGAACCCGTAGGGTCTACACACTTAAGGTTCGATTACGCTAGAGTTGTAATGGGAAATTGTATGTGGTTACTGAAAGTTGTTCGGAGTCCCGGATGAGATCCCAGACGTCATGAGGAGTTCTGGAATGGTCTGAAGGTGAAGATTATATATGGGAAGTCCAGTTTCAATCGCTGGAAGGTTTTGGGGTTATTGCTATTGTATCAGGACCACCGAAAGGTGTCCCTGGGTCCACCGGGTGGGGCCACCTACCCCGGGGGGAAGTGGGCTGGATATGGGTGGGAACCAGCCCCCTAGTGGGTTGGTGCACCCCCAAGGGCCCAAGGTGCCTAGGGTTGGAAACCCTAGGGGGTGGGGGCGCCTCCCACCTGCTTGGGGGGCAAGTCTCCCCCCTTGGCCGCCGCCCCCCTCTAGATGCATCTAGGGGGGCGGGCCCCTCTCCCCTTCACCCTATATATAGAGGGGGTGGGAGGGCAGCCACACCTCAGCCCCTAGCGCAGCCCTCCCCCCTCGTACACCTTCTCCTCCTTCGTTGAGCTTGGCGAAGCTCTGCCAGAGAACCACGAGCTCCACCACCATGCCGTCATGCTGCCGGAGTTCTCCCTCAACTTCTCCTCCCCCCTTGCTGGATCAAGAAGGAGGAGACGTCCCCGGACTATACATGTGTTCAATACGGAGGCACCGTCCGTTCGGCGCTTGGATCGGATCTTCCGTGATTTGAATCATCGCGAATACGAGTCCATCAACTGCGTTCTTGTAACGCTTCCGCTTAGCAATCTTCAAGGGTATAAAGATGCTCTCTCTCTCTCTCTCTCTCTCTCTCTCTCTCTCTCTCTCTCTCTCTCTCTCTCTCTTGTTGCTAGCATCTCCTAGATTGATCTTGGTGACACGTAGGATTTTTTTTTTGAATTATTACTATGTTCCCAACAACATCCGATGGTGACGGACAAGCGTGTGGAGCCCTATGACATGCTTCCACACCCCTACGCCCTGGATACAACAAGAAGGCCCCTGTCAGGGCCTCTTCCAATCCAATGGCACGTCGTTCGCCGGCTCTGCCAAGAGGAGAACATGGGGGTGCCACAATACAGGCTACTGTGAGCATCTTCCATTGGAGAGGGGAGCGTGGGGGTGTGGCAGTACATGCTACAGGGAGAAGATGGGGTGGAGCGAGGGTAGGGAGATAGCATTACCTGGGTCGTTGTTCGCCCGTACCATTGTGCCGCTCTTGTTCATCTCCCTCCCCGTGTGGATCTTCTCCTCGACTTGACGAAGAAGATATGAGATGCCACCATGCCAATGAGATCCTCCTGAACTCGATGAAGATATGAGATGCCAACGAGCGGATTCACCACTCTAATCTAGGTTAGTTGCAGTTTGTTGCCGCTCGTGGGTGGGAGGAGGTCGGTAGCGGCGATTCCTATGTGGAGAGGCAAGGGATTGAGAGCGAGAGATTTGCGAAAGGGGAGTGGAGGTGGATGTGCATACGTGGTTTTTTTTACTTTCGGACGGGAACGGGAAGGGGTGGAGGAGGTCCGATTTTTCAGGTGCGAGGAGAACTACATGTACGTGATTAGGGAGGTCGAACCATCATGACATCTGATTCTGCTTTAGTAGTAGAGACTAGGCTTAATTGGCATTTCAATTTAGTGTACATTGTAAGATTTGAATTGAGGACCATGCATATGGCTTCTGTAATTATTTCGAATTCATGTCGTACTAGTATTTGAAAAGTTGATGCACTAATATTGACTCGATTGTTATGGTATTTTGTATGTGTGTTGTCATATGCTTGAATCCATCCAAACTTTTGTCACTACCGTAGTGTTCATATTATACATACGAATTTGCATTAAAGAAACATAGCATGGATACCATGAAATGCGAAATCCACGTTAGAATTGGAGATTGCTATGTGACAAACACACTCTAATTCAAAGAACTCCTCATTAATTAATTTATAGTATCTCGTTTCAAAGGACTAATTATTTGCAAGGAAAACACGAGCATGGTAATACATACAGATTCATTTGCCAATGAAAAAAAGATTCATTTGCATTCTCAAATGTAGACGCGCCAGGCAGACTAGGGTCGATAGAACATGATATGACTTGATGTACAAAGATAATGTGCAACAAATGAGCTCTAAAGAACATGATATGACTTGGTATACAGAGATAATGTGCAACAAATGTAGATGCATCAGGCATTCGTTTGCCACAGAAATCATGCATATGGACATGTAATTGGCTCAATAGAACATGATATGACTTGATATACAGAGATAATGTGCAACAAATCAGCTCTAATATGGAGTCATCAGAAGGCAGCGAAGTACCACCACTATAGCGATGTAAGAAGTAGGGGAATCTTATTGTGGCCGCTACAGACGACTTTGGCCACACATAACCTATCGGGACCCAGGCGTGAGGACCGGTCATACACCTTCAGCCTGCCACCTAGAGCCGATGGGCGTCCTCCATGGCATGGGTTGCTGCTCATCTTCCCCCAGATCAAGGTCTTCTCTTCTCGGGCATGCTAGATCCTACTCCTGGGAGAATCCCGCGAAGTAATCCTGGCAACCCATCTGGTGTCTTGTTTTGAGCTGCTCTTATGGTTGCAGGCCAGAACCTGCCGGATATTGCATAGCCTCCAAAAGCCTCCCTTTCTGTCCAAGGAAAGCGTATGACCCAATTTGTTTTGGCCCGTCGCTCCAGGCTGTCACCACCCTAATTTTATTTATGCCGAAAGATGCCGCCTTCTTCCCACCTTGGGAGAAGGGGACATCGCTGGAATCCTCCTGCTGGTCGGAGTTGGATTCAGAGGGTGAGTTGTGTTGACTCTTGGTAGGGGCATCCAAGACACTGTCTTGGATGGCCAGGTTTTCTTTGCCCTGGTCTTCTTCACCCCTTATTTCTTTGTCTTGACGAGGACCACATAAGGGTCCTTGGTCAGCAGCTTCTCAAAATCAGGGCTCCTGGGGTCCTCCCGCTATGGTGTCGGGAACTTGATCGCCTTGGCACGTGCGTGCCAACTTTGTGCAAAATACATAAATTGACCACTCAGATAAGAAGAAGTGGCAAAGAGTCTAATAAATAACTTAAGACAAAATATTACCTCAGTGACACGACGTGCTTGGCTTAAGATGATGTCTCCATCGAATGGGAAGTTGCTCTTGAGCTTGAAGAGCATCTTCCACATCCCATCGAGGTCTTTTCCTTGGAAAAACCTTCAGATCATCACCTCCTCGTTCTCCTATGAGTACCTCCACATTGGAGTTGCTCAGCTTAGAGGGTCAGGATCCGACGATGGAGCATCACATGGACTACATCCACTAAGGTGACACCCATGTTGCCGATGGCCTTGACCTTGTGTTGGAGCTCCTCCCCTCCCCCGGTCAAGGTTCTTGCGGTTCAGGAGTGCATCCATTGTAGGGGCGTCGCTGAGAAGGCAGGGACCCCCTCATGCTTCCCTAATGGCATGTCGGCCATGTAAAACCATTCCTCCTGCCAAAGCTTCATAGTCTCGATAAATGTGCCCTTGGGCCAATATACCATGGGGATCTTGCTGATCATGGACCCATCACACTCCGCAAGATTAGAGTCGCTACTGTTCGGCTTGATGCATAACAGCTTTAGCCAGAGCCTGAAGTGGGGCTCTATGCAGAGGAAGGCCTCGCAGAAGGTAATGTAGCTGGGGATGTGGAGGATTGAGTTCGGGGCCAGGTGCTGGAACTGGATCTCATAGAAAAACATGAAACCCCTGAGGAATGGGTGGAGAGGGAAGCTGAGACCTCGGATGAGGTGAGAAATAAAAATCACCCACTCCCCCTTTTGGGATTCAGGGATAGCAGAGGCTGAGCAAACCTCATCTTTGCGCAAGGGAGATCGGCACCTAGTCGTCCATGGGGTAGGAGGTACCCATTGGCCTAGAGCTCAGCAATGGTTCCGATGGTGAAGATGGAGGGCAACCCTTGTCCTCTCTTATCGATGACCTTATCCTCAGACACTGAAGAGGCAGCGCCTTTTCCTTTCCCGACCATCTCTTTGCGATGGAGAATAGAAGAAGAGGGAAAGGGGCGAAGGTGGAGCTTGAAAAGCAAATCTCGGGGTGCTTGAGCTTGGGAGCATCCTTGACTATGGAGCAGGAATGAGAGCTTGGGGTGAATTGGGTTCATTATTTCCCTTTTATAGACCAGTAAAAGACTAAGGGGCACCATGCCATGGAGTAAATCCGCCAGTTCCCAATGCGACGTGCAATATGTGCACGCAAGGATTAAGGGATTTCATTAATGATATCACTTGAAATCCGGGGCATGATCGCTTTATCAATGGGACGTGCCAATAGAAACGGCCTCGAGCCATGATAAACTCAGGGTAATGGCTATTGATGAGACAAATCGGCACCGCGGTGGGCGGTGAAGGTTTAGTTTTTGACCGAAAGATATCATGGCACGACCCAAGCAGGCCTACTATGCTCATGTGGCAAGCCTTCATGGTTAAGCTAAGGGAGTCTCGGACCCTGTAAAATAGATTGTAGATAAGAAGGGCCTTGTTACAAGATACCCCTTAATTGCCCCAAATAAATCATTGCGCAAAATTGCGTGTGGCCACAATCAGAGGAGGGGGCGAGGATGGAACATAAAAAGGACTTCAGATATCAATGAGTCCACGGATCTAGGAACCAACGAGGAATATGGAACTCGCCTATGAAGCCAAAGACCAAGAGATGAAGCTCTCCCGAGGAAGGAATCAATAACCTCGGCTTAAAGACTAGTTGAGGGGCTACTAACGGTGTCCTGGATTAGGGGGTGCTCACGACATCGGTGTGCCATCCATGGGTTGGCCCAAGGACCCACCGATAACCAAAGAATGGGCCACACAAGCCATGGCCCACGACGTACTCAAGATGGAATCCTGCGAAGACTTGGCATATACTTCAAGGCATGTTTAAAAGATCGACATGTTTATCCCTATATGTAGTCGACATACTTATAATCTTAGATACCCCCGGTGCCTGTATAAGTCGACGGGTTTAGTCCGCAGGGGCAAGTTATAAATTATTCATACGATCTCGAGGTAGATCATCCTGTACCTTGTACCCCAACCACAATCAGTACAATACTAATACGTCTCCAACGTATCTATAATTTTTGATTGTTCCATGCTATTATATTACCCATTTTGGATGTTTATGGGCTTTACTATACACTTTTATATCATTTTTGGGACTAACCTATTAACCTAGAGCCCAGTGCCAGTTTCTGTTTTTTCCTTGTTTTTGAGTATTGCAGAAAAGGAAAATCAAACGGAGTCCAATTGACCTGAAATTTCACGGAGTTTATTTTTGGACCAGAAGAAGGCCACGGAGTACCGAAGATGGTCCAGAAGAGTCCCGAGGCACCCACGAGGGTGGGGGCGCGCCCTACCCCCCTGGGCGCGCCCCCTACCTCGTGGCCGCCTCGGAGACCCCCCCTGACTTGTTCCCGACGCCAAAACCTCTTATATATATGGAAACCCCCAGAACATAACCTAGATCGGGAGTTCCACCATCGCAAGCCTTTGTAGCCACCAAAAAACAATCGGCACCCTGTTCCAGTACCCTGCCGGAGGGGGGATCCAGCATCGGTGGCCATCTTCATCATCCCAGCACTCTCCATGACGAGGAGGGAGTAGTTCACCCTCGGGGCTGAGGGTATGTACCAATAGCTATGTGTTTGATCTCTCTCTCTCGTGTTCTTGATTTGGCATGATCTTGATGTACCGCGAGCTTTGCTATTATAGTTGGATCTTATGATGTTTCTCCCCCTCTATTCTCTTGTAATGGATTGAGTTTTCCCTTCGAAGTTATCTTATCGGATTGAGTCTTTAAGGATTTGAGAACACTTGATGTACGTCTTGTGTGTGCTTATCTGTGGTGACAATGGGATATTCACGTGATCTACTTGATGTATGTTTTGGTGATCAACTTGCGGGTTCCGTAACATTGTGAACTTATGCATAGGGGTTGGCACACGTTTTTGTCTTGACTCTCCGGTAGAAACTTTGGGGCACTCTTTGAAGTACTTTGTGTTGGTTGAATAGATGAATCTAAGATTTTGTGATGCATATCGTATAATCATTCCCACGGATACTTGAGGTGACATTGGAGTATCTAGGTGGCATTAGGGTTTTGGTTGATTTGTGTCTTAAGGTGTTATTCTAGTACGAACTCTATGATAGATCGAATGGAAAGAATAGCTTCGTGTTATTTTACTAGGGACTCTTGAATAGATCGATCAAAAAGGATAACTTTGAGGTGGTTTCGTACCCTACAATAATCTCTTCATTTGTTCTCCGCTATTAGTGACTTTGGAGTGACTCTTTGTTGCATGTTGAGGGATAGTTATATGATCCAATTATGTTATTATTGTTGAGAGAACTTGCACTGGTGAAAGTATGAACCCCTAGGCCTTGTTTCAAAGCATTGCAATACCGTTTGTGCTCACTTTTATCATTAGTTACCTTGCTGTTTTTATATTTTCAGATTACAAAAACCTATATCTATCATCCATATTGCACTTGTATCACCATCTCTTCGCTGAACTAGTGCACCTATACAATTTACCATTGTATTGGGTGTGTTGGGGACACAAGAGACTCTTCGTTATTTGGTTGCAGGGTTGCTTGAGAGAGACCATCTTCATCCTATGCGTCACATGGATTGATAAACCTTAGGTCATCCACTTGAGGGAAATTTGCTACTATCCTACAAACCTCTGCACTTGGAGGCCCAACAACGTCTACAGGAAGAAGGTTGTGTAGTAGACATCAAATACAAGCAGGACATAGGGTTTTGCCTCTTCGAGAGGGCACGAACCTGGGTAAAAATTGTGTCTTTCTCTACTTCCTGTTACCATCTAGCCGAGACTACTGGCTCGGGACCCCCTACCCGAGATCCGTCGGTTTTAGCACCGATACTATGGTCCTGCTTTGCCATTGCCACAACATGGTTGTCTCCATAATTAAGGTCATTAGACCGGAACCATGCATTAAGTTCAATGGATCCCCGTTATGTTATATTATCTTCGGTCCTCATAGATGTCTCCACCTGTCACGTCAGAGGATGCAAATTTTCTAAACAATATGTGTTAGTTGTACATGTAGGTCTTGAGATCATGTTGCCCGGGCCCTTAAATTGGAGAACACGCATAAAGTTCACCATAGAATAACACTCACTACATAGATCATAAGACTACGAACACGGATGGCGACAAATGGAATAGACACAAATGAATCTTACCACTCACCTACATCTCCCACGCCTAGGGGGAATTACTGACACATCGAAAGAGAATAACCAATCATCTCAGAGAATAAACCCATGAAGACCATATCAATAATACCGTGAAGACCCACAATAAGAAGAATTATCAAACAAGTCTCTATCTCTAGATGAGTATGAATAGAGTTTACACCATGATCTTAAAACTTGGAATTCTCTTACAATACTGAAGATGAAATGAATATGGAGATGGAGGAATAAAACTAGAAGAAATCTCCGGTGGTTCTCTGTATCTCTTCTCACCCTGTTCTGGCGGCTAAGTTTCTCCCCTCCTCCTTTGTCCTACATGAAAGTGTCTTGTCCTGATAAGGTGTGGCCTCTGGCACTTCATACAACCAACCATACGAGCGCTCGTGCATGCATGAAAGGTCGTCTTTCACTCTGTTACGCCAGATGGTTGAGCCCCCAACATGGAAGTTGCTCCATTTGGCTTGATTTACAACAATTATCCTTGGTTTCCTTCCATACATGGTATTTCCTACCAAACAATGAAAAATGATTTTTCTTCTCTCTATTGAAGGATTAGTGTTAGAAATAACCGAGAAGAAGTATATATCCGGGGAAAACCAAATGAAAACTACTTGCAAATAACCATAAATTTTTGAACTATCAAAATACAAAAAGCAGAGGAACATACGGCAAATCAAGAGAAGATACTTTACCGACTGGTGCTAGCATCTGAATAAGAACAGAAAAAATGACATGGCTTCGAGGTGTTTCTACAGAGCACAACAGAGGACAATGTAGAGATGTCTGAGAAGCATCGGACATGGCTAGGTGGTAAAACTATAACTACCAAAGAGAAGTGTGAGTGATAGAGGAGGATGAGGAGCTATATGGAAGAACTAAGAGTTGGTAGAGGATGAAGAAGGGTAGATGCTCGTGTCTGGTGGCTGGGCAAATGGGCGTTGGGCGCTAGGGCATTAACTTCTTATGCTTGGACAAAGGACGAGGCGAATACCTGGCCATTTATGGGGTGAAAGAAGACAATACAATTTGGAAAATAATTGTACTAGAAGGCATGGGTTTGATTAGGGGAGACTTGTATAAGACCTCACATTAGATGAGATCAATTTAAAAAAATAGAACATGTTCAAACATTCTTAATTTTTTTGTGAACACACATCAATGTTTGATTTACATCCTTAAAAAGTTTGAACTCCTAATTTGACCTACACTGATAGAAACAAAAAAGATAAAATCGAATGTGAATAGTGACAAAGTACTATTCACTCAGAGCTGCCACTATTCACATTTGTCTTTTTTTTAACCTTTAACTGTATGTCAAATTTTGAGTTGATTTTTTTGGGAGTTCTAGACACACTCCGCTAATATGTTGCCAAGTAATTTCAGATTTTTTTGAAATGGCTAAATATAAATTCTTGTGGTTGATCTAATTGGTCTCACCTAAGAGCATATACAGTCGCGGACATCAAAACTGACCCCTCAAAATCCCATAGACGCGACCGGATGCGTCCGCGGACACTGACCGGCCATACCTCATATTTTGTGCTATGCATCAAACTACCTCATATATCAACCCCTAGATCCATATGCAAATAAAATTCTACATATTACGTAAATCACGCTACCCTAAACTATGTTTCATCATCAGAAATGTCCATGACTTCCGTGCCGAATGTCGGTTAGATGGGCGTGTAGGAGGGCTCCGAATCCTCCCCCTCCTCATCCATATATGTGAGCATCTCGTCGATGGCCGCAGCATGCTCCGCCTTTGTCTCCCATAGATGATAGCGGTTGGCCTCCGCCTCCGCCTTTGATCGGAGGGAATCAAGGATTGCCTGCTGCTACGCCTGTAGATCCATGTCCGCCACATCCCCACACCCCTTGTCTTCCTCCTGCTCCTCTTCCACCTCCTGCTCCTACTCCGCGTCCACCTCATCCTCCTCCATCTTCCCCAACTCCTCCTCCAGATACACCGTGTTCGGAGGTAGCCCCGCAGCGATCCAGGCTTCATGTCTAGCCCGGATATGCTCAAGGAGCTACAGGCGGTGCTCCGACATTAGATATGGGTAGCTCCTTACACGGCGGCATGGTGCATGACTATTGTGTTGGGTAACGTAGCATGCAATTTCAAAATTTCCTATGATCACGCAAGATCTATCTAGGAGATGCATAGAAACGAGAGGGGGAGAGAGTGTCCACGTACCCTCGTAGACCGAAAGCGGAAGCGTTAGGTTAACGTGGTTGATGTAGTCGAACGTCTTCATCTAGTACTGAACGTACGACACCTCCGAGTTCAGCACACGTTCAGCTTGATGACATCCCTCGAACTCTTGATCCAGCATAGGGTCGAGGGAAAGTTCCGTCAGCACGACGGCGTGGTGACGGTGATGGTGATGTGATCCGCGCAGGGCTTCACCTAAGCACTACGATGCTATGACCAGAGGTGTAAACTATGGAGGGGGCACCGCACACGACTAAGAGAACAATTTGATGTGCCTTGGGGTGCCCCCGCCCCCATATATAAAGGAGGGGAGGAGGAGGTCGGCGGCCAGGAGGGGCGCGCCATGGGGGGGAGTCCTACTAGGACTCCACTCCGAGTAGGATTCGCCCCCTCCCCCCTTTCCTTTCTTCCACCGGAGGGAGAAGGAAGGAGAGGAAGAGGGAGAGGGAAAGGGGGCGGCACCCCCTCCCCTAGTACAATTTGGACTGCCATGGGAGGGGGGAACGGACACCCCTTGCAGCCCTCCTCTCTCTCCACTAAGGACCATGTAGGCCCAATACTTCCCCGGGGGGTTCCGGTAACCCCTCGGTACTCCGGTAAAATACCCGAACCACTCGAAACCATTCCGATGTCCGAATACTACCTTCCAATATATGAATTTTTACCTCTCAACCATTTCGAGACTCCTTGTCATGTCTGTGATTTCATCCGGGACTCCGTACAAAACTTCAGTCACCAAAACACATAACTCATAATAAAAATCGTCATAGAACGTTAAGCGTGCGGACCCTACGGGTTCGAGAACTATGTAGACATGATCGAGACACAACTCCGATCAATAACCAATAGCGGAACCTGGATGCTCATATTGGTTCCTACATATTGTATGAAGATCTTTATCGGTCAAATCGCATAACAACATACATTGTTCCCTTTGTCATCGGTATGTTACTTGCCCGAGATTTGATCGTCTGTATCCTCATACCTAGTTCAATCTCGTCACTGGCAAGTCTCTTTACTCTTTCCTTAATGCATCATCCCGTAACTAACTCATTAGTCACATTGCTTGCAAGGCTTATAGTGATGAGCATTACCGAGAGGGCCCAGAGATACCTCTCCATTACACGGAGGGACAAATCCTAATCTCGATCTATGCCAAACCAACAAACACCTTCGCAGACACCTGTAGAGCATCTTTATAATCACCCAGTTACATTGTGACATTTGATAGCACACAAGGTGTTCCTCCGGTATTCAGGAGTTGCATAATCTCATAGTCAGAGGAACATGTATAAGTCATGAAGAAAGTAATAGCAATAAAACTTAACGATCATTATGCTAAGCTAACGGATGGGTCTTGTCCATCACATCATTCTCTAATGATGTGATCCCATTCATCAAATGACAACACATGTCTATGGTCAGGAAACATAACCATCTTTGATTAACGAGCTAGTCAAGTAGAGGCATACTAGGGACACTCTGTTTTGTCTATGTATTCACACATGTACTAAGTTCCCGGTTAAAAATTTATCATGATATAAGGAAATATAAATAACAACTTTATTATTGCCTCTAGGGCATATTTCCTTCAGTCTCTCACTTGCACTAGAGTCAATAATCTAGATTACATAGTAATGATTCTAACACCCATGGAGTCTTGGTGTTGATCATGTTTTGCTCGTGGAAGAGGCTTAGTCAACGGGTCTGCAACATTCAGATCCATATGTATCTTGCAAATCTCTATGTCTCCCTCCTTGACCTGATCGCGAATGGAGTTGAAGCGTCTCCTAATGTGTTTGGTTCTCTTGTGAAATCTGGATTCCTTCACCAAGGCAATTGCTCCAGTGTTGTCAGAAAAGATTTGCATTGGACCCGATGCACTAGGCATTACAACTAGATCAGATATGAACTCCTTCATCCAGACTCCTTCATGTGCTGCTTCTGAAGCAGCTATGTACTCCGCTTCACACGTAGATCCCGCCACGATGCTCTGCTTGGAACTCACCAACTGACAGCTCCACCATTCAATATAAATACGTATCCGATTTGCGAGTTAGAGTCATCCGGATCAGTGTCAAAGCTTGTATCGACGTAACCATTTACGACAAGCTCTTTGTCACCTCCATAAATGAGAAACATATCCTTAGTCCTTTTTAGGTATTTCAGGATGTTCTTGACCTTTGTCCAGTGATCCACTCCTGGATTACTTTGGTACCTCCCTGCTAAACTTATAGCAAGGCACACATCAGGTCTGGTACACAGCATTGCATACATGATAGAACCTATGGCTGAGGCATAGGGAATGACTTTCATTTTCTCTCTATATTCTACAGTGGTCGGGCATTGAGTCTGATTTGACTTCACACCTTGTAACACAGGCAAGAACCCTTTCTTTGACTGATCCATTTTGAACTTCTTCAACAACTTTATCAAGATATGTGCTTTGTGAAAGTCCAATTAAGCGTCTTGATCTATCTCTATAGATCTTGATGCCCAATATATAAGCAGCTTCACCGAGGTCTTTCATTGAAAATTTCTTATTCAAGTATCCTTTTATGCTATCCAGAAATTCAATATTATTTCCAATCAACAATATGTCATCCACATATAATATTAGAAATTCTACAGAGCTCCCACTCACTTTCTTGTAAATACAGGCTTCTCCAAAAGTCTGTATAAAACCATATGCTTTGATCACATTATCAAAGCGTATATTCCAACTCCGAGAAGCTTGCACTAGTCCATAAATGGATCGCTGGAGCTTGCACACTTTGTTAGCACCTTTTGGATCGACAAAACCTTCTAGTTGCATCATATACAACTCTTCTATAAGAAATCCATTAAGGAATGCAATTTTGACGTCCATTTGCCTAATTTCATAATCATAAAACGCGGCAATTGCTAACATGATTCAAACAGACTTAATCATTGCTGCGGGTGAGAAGGTCTCATCGTAGTCAACTCCTTGACCTTGTCGAAAACCTTTCGTAACAAGTCGAGCTTTGTAGACAGAAACATTACTGTCAGCGTT
Source organism: Triticum dicoccoides (assembly GCF_002162155.2). Lineage (NCBI taxonomy): Eukaryota > Viridiplantae > Streptophyta > Magnoliopsida > Poales > Poaceae > Triticum > Triticum dicoccoides. The sequence continues at coordinate 377,876,182 of NC_041383.1, read as the reverse complement.
AGTCTTCTTCTTGAAGATCCATTTATTTTCTATGGCTTGCCAATCATCGGGCAAGTCCACCAAAGTCCACACTTGGTTCTCAGACATGGATCCCATCTCAGATTTCATGGCCTCAAGCCATTTCGTGGAATCTGGGCTCATCATTGCTTCCTCATAGTTTGTAGGTTCATCATGGTCTAGTAATATGACTTCCAGAATAGGATTACAATACCACTATGGTGTGGACCGTTGTGACGCCCCCGATTCAATCGTACACTAATCATACATGCAAATGTTTACGATCATGATCAGGGACTCGCGGGAAGATATCACAACACAACTCTAGACACAAATCAAAATAATACAAGCTTTATATTACAAGCCAGGGGCCTCGAGGGCTCGAATACATAGCTCGATACACAAGAGTCAGCGGAAGAACCAATACCTGAGTACAGACATAAGTTAAACAAGTTTGCCTTAAGAAGGCTAGCACAAAAGCAACATGATCGAAGAGGCGAGGCCTCCTGCCTGGGACCTCCTAACTACTGTTGGTCTTCAGCGGCCTCCATGTAGTAGTAGTCGATGGGGGTGGCATCAACTGGAAAGAGGAAAGAAGGGGGGGAAGGGGTAGCAAAGCAACCGTGAGTACTCATCCAAAGTACTCGCAAGCATCAGATCTATACTAAGTATGCACTGGTATCAAATGGAAGGTTTGTATCTGTGGACTGCAGAAAGCTAGAATAGAGGGAAGGACTGGCCTATCAAAGACTAGCATCTTCAAGCAGCTCCAAGCATCTTGCAGCAAGTAGAAGAGTAAAGAATAGCAGTTTATATTTAACAAGCATGTTGTAACATTAAAGCCCAGAGATCCTTCCTCGACTCCCTGCGATAAAGCAATCCCGGAGCCACATATCTCAAGTATCCATTTGTAGTTGTATAAGATCAGGATATAAGTCTGAACGTCCGTTACCGTGGACACGACTATTAATAGATAATCTTCCCTGTAGGGGTGCACCATGTTTTCCAACACGCTCGATCACTCTGGCCGGACACACTTTTCTTGGTCAATGCCCGGCCTCGAAAGATCAACATGTTGCAACCCTACCCAGGCTCAGCAAAGAGGTCCCCGCCGGTCTACCTCCTAAGCACTCCGGGGTCTGGGCCAATCGCCCATTGCACTCCTGGTCGTTGCGCGTAGGGCGGACCTAGGCACCACCTCTGGGGTGCTGGCCCAGCCGTGCCGCACTGCTGAACTGGACGTGTGACAAGGCTTCGGCTGATACTGCGACATCGAGGCCCATAACTATTCTCGCGTGGTGGTTAGTGCGTAAAGGCCACAGGCCAACTCAGAACAAATACCAAAACCATAGTGTATTATTAGCTTGCGGAGACGAGCAGAGACTCATGATCAAAGTGACCCCGTCGCCCCGTCTCGTGGACTTACGACAAGGGCCCAGAATGCCCGGCTGTGCCATGTCATTATCTTGCGGGTGCTCTCTGGGCCCGCTCGACTTTCCCAAAGGTCTCAACAAAATTCAAGGTAACCGTGTGTCCAAACATCAAGGGGAAAACCCGAGGAATCACCCACGGAGGATTCCACTCGATGTAATCATCAAGGTGAACATAAGAGGAACCACCCCCGAGGTTCACACTTGAGGGGTTGCACGACAGAGCCATATCGGAAATGGTGAAAGAGGAACCACCCTCGTTGACCACGACCGAATAGCTACACTACAGAGTTGTCATCGGGAGTGCGTTGTGAGGTCTCACCCTCACCACTCGATAGTAGCTCCGCAGAGTCGAGCAACTAAAGGGGCATGATGTGATTTGAGGTGCCAGGCTCTGGTCATTGATCATGTTGATCGAGTCGTCGAAGATGAAGCAGGGCAACAAGGACAAGGTGGGGGTCACTGATGGATCTCTAACCAACCTATACTAAGTAGTTTAGGATAAGCAGGTAAGGTACAATGAGCAGGTTACAAAAGCAGGCTATGCATCAGAATAGGAGCAAGCAATAACAGTAGCAAAATCTAATGCAAGCATGAGAGAATAGAATGGGCAATATCAGGATGATCAAGGGGGGGCTTGCCTGGAAGCTCCGCTGAAAGGGAAGAAGGGTCGTCGTCGACATAGTCGATCACAGGGGCATCAGCAGCGGTCTCGGGGTCTACCGGAGAAGAAGAGGGGGAATAAACAGTAAATACAAAGCAAACACATGCACGACATGACAATAAGCAGCGCTAGGGGTGCTCTAACACAATGCTACACGATACTGGTGAAGGGGGATAACATCCGGGAATGTTTTCCCGAAGATTAGCATTTTCGGACAGGTGGACCAGAGGGGAAAAATTCCATGTTCGCTATGCTAGGGGCATGTGACAGATGAACGGAGAGCGTATTTGGATTCATCTCGTCATTCTAAGCAACTTTCATGTAGAAAGTTTTTCGATCCGAGCTACGGTTTAATTTCTATGATTTTCCGAAGTTTTAATGCTATTTTGCAATGTTAATTTAATTTGAAAATAATGAGAAATTGCTAGGCGCACCCAACACAGTGTGCACAAAAGTGTACCCAGTGGCTGACAGGTGGACCAGGGGGTCCCGGTTGACCAGTCAACATTTAACTGGTCAACAGGGGGTGGGCCCCCCTATCATTGTCTCAGCTCACTAATTACTGATTTAACTAACTAATCTAGTTCATTAGATTAATTAACTAAGTTCATTAACCATTTAACTAATTAAATAAGTAACACGAAGCACGAACACGTCGATGACGATCTACGACTACCACAGGAGAGAACGGAGAGAGAGCGAGGAGAGCATGCTCACGGCGGAGCTGTAGGGGGGTGGCAGCGGGCTCGTTGGAGCCATTGGGGAGGATGATGGGGACGGGGTCCGGCGGGATCCAGCGACGACGCGAGGTTGCGGCGACCTCCAGGGCGTCAAGCAGGCGTTTGGCCACGAGGGAGAGGGGACGGGGCCGCGAGAAGGACGGCGGCGGTCCGGCGAGGGGGGCTCGGAGCGACGTCAGGGTCGAGCGGTGACGATGGGGTCCGGGCAGTCCGCCCGATCCTGATCCAGTTCAGGAGGGGAACGAGAGAAAGGAGGGGATCGTGGGGAGCTGGGGTAGTGGGGGTTCGTGGCTAGGGTTCGCTAGGGGTGAGGGGATAAGGGAGGAAAGGTGGGCCGGCCGGCTTGGTTGGCTCAGGGGGCGATGGCCAGCTAGGTCGGTCAGTTGGCCAAGGCCCAAGGGCAGTGGGGGGTGTTTATCTTCTAATAAAACTGCCCCACTGTTTTCTTTAAAAAAACAAGACTAAAAGAGCTTTGTTAGAAAAGAGGCTTGTCAAACAAAACAAGCACATTATTTCTAGGAGTCACAAAAAGTTTTGAGGCCAAAAGTAGTTGCCTAACCATTTTTGGAATTTGGAAAGGCCAATTTAAAAGCTGCTGGACCACTAAATAAATTTCCTGGGCACCTAGGATTCCAAAAGAGGTTGATTCCAACATGACAAATAACCAGAGATTATTTGCCGCAGTTTGAACATTTTAGATTTTATGTTTGAAAACTTTTATTTTTGACTTTAATTTAAATTTGAAATTGCACCGGATTCGAACCAACACGAGTTTAACAACAGTAATCATGATGACATGGCATCATTAGCAGGGAATTACTGTAGCTTAATTATCCGGGCGTTACAAATCTCCTCCACTACAAGAAATCTCGTCCCGAGATTTACGTGGTGAAGTAAGGGGGAAAGACTCGAGAAGGACGGAGCTCATCGTAAGATAGGTACCTGAGGGCTATCTCACTAAAAGTGGCATTGATGCATCTCTCGAGTTGGAAGTTAAGAAAGTCATCGAGAGCAAGATAAGAAGGTGCAATAAGAAGGTTCAACCGGGTAGGCAATCGTTCATTGCCTGAAACAGAGGGTGAAATGGGTTCAGAGCAATGGGAATAAGTATTGCGCCTGATACCACCAACTTAGATCACTAGGAACGTGCCTCATGATTTACATACGAAGCCAAGTGCAAGGAACAATTTTGGAAAACACGGATGTACAGGAGTGTCAGGTTTTGATCCTGTGGAACTGTGGGTTATGGGCCCACCATGTGGAACGAAAATTAGGAAGGGTGATGTCATCTTGCATGATCTTGATAGCAAGGCATGTCAGACAATAACCTGTCAGTTATGTCGGCAACAACATTGGTACCAAGGGTGAGGGACAAAGAGAACCATTTTCCCTGCTCGTTAAGACGAGGCGGACCAATAGGCAAAGTTCTCGTCCATCGGTGGCTACCGAAATGTCATCAACAATAGTAACAAGGTCTTACTGACAGAGTTGTACACCGAGGTGTTTACATAAGCAGGGTATTATCACTGCTCAGATATGTTAGGTTACAAGAAAGGTTAAACAAAGCAATGGAGACTTGAATCAGTTATCGGTGTTATCGAGTGTCTAACAACTCAGAACCCGTGGAAACTTTGAATCGGCAAGAAATAATAGTTGATGAAGAACTCATAAAAAGTTATATAGTTTCGTGATATTCTCGAGATACAAGAGGGTAATACTCGAGGGTAGAGCAGAATAGGGATTGGACAGGTGAAAAGATCTGCAGAAGGCAAGTACTTTAAATTGTTCGAAAAATGGGATCAAAGAAGAACAATATGGTTGGAACCACGGTTGTAAAGGACCAAACATAGATACAAGATAAACTTACCACAAGGGGATAAATATTATTACAAGAAGCTTCATTGATAAGTTCCACATCGGGTCCATGGGCATGAACACAAAGGTTCAAGGTCGACTCCCACTTCTCCAACGCACAACCTTCCATTCACTTCTCGCATTTGAAGAAGTTGTAGCGTTGAAAATTTACCTGGCAAAAAGCCAGCAGAGTATAACCCGCATAACTTTTGAGTTCACACGGATTTAGGGAAGACATAGATTCAACCCATCGGGGCATCTTAGGAACAAATTCCAGAAACTTTAGGAACAAATAACTCAAGCTCGGAAGCAGAGCATGGTTGACAAAAGCAGGGGATACAATTTACCAAAGGCATTATGTATCCAAGGAAAAGCTCACAAGGTTATTGAATAAGAAGGACGTTGTCGGATAGAACCCAACAAAGGACCTAGTGGTCCATGAGGGATCTGATGTGAGCAACGGTACTCAACCAGAAGAAGAAATGATGCAAGGAGATTGGGTTATAGAAACAACTGACTAATTCAAAGCTCAACGCAACGAAATTATGATTTTCAATTCAAGGGGTCAGAAGCAGAGGCTTTGATCAAAGACAAGTAAGTTGGATAGACATAGATCGACAATCAATCAAGGTTTGATTTGTCGAACACCAGCTCATGTCCAGAGTGACATCTGAGCCAAGGGAAGAATTCTAATTAGGACCGATGATCGCGAGCATTCACAAACTTATCGAATCAAATGCTCGAAATTACGATGACAAAGGATGCTAATGAGTATTGCTAGACATATGGAAGTAACCATAATGCAAGCATATAAGGAGGAACAAGAGTAATAGGCTACTGAGCATTTTCGGAAGATCAAATAGTTTTTCAGGGCATCTTGTAATAACAAGAGCAACTGGGGATGAAGGTATGAACGACAATGTAGGTAGTTACCCATAAGGATTTATCGGTGGTAGGGATCGCAACGGTGAAGGGCACAAGGGTCTCTAGAAAACTTCGGAGAGTATCTTCAGAATCTTCTAGTGCACCAAGTAACCATCTGGAGTGAGGGGCTCTCCGGGAGAAAGTATTTACGAGAACCTAGAGTTGTTAGCAAAATCATTTAACCTGAATAGAAGAGAGATCAGAGTCCCAGAGTATAGACGAGGAATAAAAGATCCTAATACCACCCAATGGCGACGTGGGCCCATAAGCCACATAACCATGTTAGTAAAACAGTTTTTCAAAGACTAGACTCAACTTTGGCCAAGGAGTAGGAAAGGGGGTTCCTACAGGTAGTCGGCTCTGATACCAACTTGTGACGCCCCCGATTCAATCGTACACTAATCATACACGCAAATGTGTACGATCAAGATCAGGGACTCACGGGAAGATATCACAACACAACTCTAGACACAAATCAAAATAATACAAGCTTTATATTACAAGCCAGGGGCCTCGAGGGCTCGAATACATAGCTCGATACACAAGAGCCAGTGGAAGCAACAATATCTGAGTATAGACATAAGTTAAATAAGTTTGCCTTAAGAAGGCTAGCACAAAAGAAACATGATCGAAGAGGCAAGGCCTCCTGCCTGGGACCTCCTAACTACTCCTGGTCTTCAGCGGCCTCCATGTAGTAGTAGTCGACGGGGGTGGCATCTTGCTCCAAGGATCCACCATCTGGTTGCATCAACCGGAAAGAAGAAAGAAGGGGGAAAAGGGGTAGCAAAGAAACCGTGAGTACTCATCCAAAGTACTCGCAAGCATCAGATCTATACTAAGTATGCACTGCTATCAAATGGAAGGTTTGTATCTGTGGACTGAACTGCAGAAAGCCAGAATAGAGGGAAGGCCTAGCCTATCGAAGACTAGCATCTTGCAGCAAGTAGAAGAGTAAAGAATAGCAGTTTATATTTAACAAGCATGTTGTAACATTAATGCCCAGAGATCCTTCCTCGACTCCCTGCGAGAAAGCAATCTCGGAGCCACATATCTCAAGTATCCATTTGTAGTTGTATAAGATCAGGATATAAGTCTGAACGTCTGTTATCGTGGACACGGCTATTAATAGATAATCTTCCCTACAGGGGTGCATCACTCTGGCCGGACACACTTTTCTTGGTCAATGCCCGGCCTCAGAAGATCAACACGTTGCAACCCTACCTAGGCTCAGCAGAGAGGTCCCCGCCGGTCTACCTCCTAAGCACTCCGGGGTCTGGGCCCATCGCCCGTTGCACTCTGGGTCGTTGCATGCAGGGCGGAGCTAGGCACCACCTCTGGGGTGCTGGCCCAGCCGTGCCGCACTGCTGAACTGGACGTCTAACAAAGCTTCGGCTGATACTGCGACATCGAGGCCCATAACTATTCTCGCGTGGTGGTTAGTGCGTAAAGGCTAGAGGCCAACTCAGAAAAAATACCCAAACCATAGTGTATTATTAGCTTGCGGAGACGAGCAGAGACTCACGATCGAAGTGACCCCGTCGCCCCATCTCGTGGACTTACGACAAGGGCCCAGAATGCCTGGCCGTGCCACGTCATTATCTTGCGGGTGCTCTCCGGGCCCGCCCGACTTTCCCAAAGGTCTCAAGTAAGTCAAGGTAACCGTGTGTCCAAACATCTAGGGGAAAACTCGAGGAATCACCCACGGAGGATTCCACTCGATGTAATCATCAAGGTGAACATAAGAGGAACCACCCCCGAGGTTCACACTTGAGGGGTTGCACGACAGAGCCATATCGGAAATGGTGAAAGAGGAACCACCCTCGTTGACCACGACCGAATAGCTACACTACAGAGTTTTCATCGGGAGTGCGTTGTGAGGTCTCACCCTCGGCACTCGATAGTAGCTCTACAGAGTTGAGCAACTAAAGGGGCGTGATGTGATGTGAGGTATCAGGCTCTGGTCATCGATCACGTTGATCGAGTTGTCAAAGATGAAGCAGGGGCAACAAGGACAAGGTGGGGGTCATTGATGGATCTCTAACCAACCTATACTAAGCAATTTAGAATAAGCAGGTAAGGTACAATGAGCAGGTTACAAAAGCAGGCTATGCATCAGAATAGGAGCAAACAATAACAGTAGCAAAATCCAATGCAAGCATGAGAGAATAGAATGGGAGATATCGGGATGATCAAAGGGAGGGCTTGCCTGGAAGCTCCGCTGAAAGGGAAGAAGGGTCGTCATCGACATAGTCGATCACAGGGGCATCAGCAGCGGTCTCGGGGTCTACCGGAGAAGAAGAGGGGGAGGAAACAGTAAATATAGAGCAAACAGATGCACGACATGACAATAAGCAGCGCTAGGGGTGCTCTAACGCAATGCTACACGATACCGGCGAAGGGGGATAACATCCGGGAATGTTTTCCCGAAGTTTGGCATTTTCGGACAGGAGGACCGGAGGGGGAAAGTTCCATGTTCGCTATGCTAGGGGCATGTGACAGATGAACGGAGAGCGTATTTGGATTCGTCTCGTCGTTCTGAGCAACTTTCATGTAGAAAGTTTTTCGATCCGATCTACGGTTTAATTTCTATGATTTTCTGAAGTTTTAATGATATTCTGCAATGTTAATTTAATTCGAAAATAATGAGTAAATGCTAGGCGCACCCAGCACAGTGTACACAAAAGTGTACCCAGTGGCTGACAGGTGGACCAGGGGGTCCCAGTTGACCAGTCAACGTTTGACTGGTCAACATGCGGTGGGGCCTCCTGTCATTCTCTCAGCTCACTAATTACTGATTTAACTAACTAATCTAGTTCATTAGATTAATTAATTAAGTTAATTAACCATTTAACTAATTAATTAAATAATTATTTTTATATTTTTTTCTTGTTTTCTTTTCTCTCTTTTTTTAACAGGGGCGGGCCCCACTTGTAACTGGCCCAAGAGGCCACACGGGTTACAGGCGCAGAGGCGCCCGCCCGAATGGGGCACAGGCGAGGTCGTGGCCGGTGATGGCCACCGGGGCTGCGGCGCGGCGCCGGCAAGGGGAAGTGGAAGCGAGGCCGGGTGCGGTGGTGGCCAGGGCGGCCGGCGGAGAGGCGAGGCTGCAGGGCCTGTCGGTGTCAAAACCGGCGGATCTCGGGTAGGGGGTCCCGATATGTGCGTCAAGGCTGATGGTAACAGGAAGCAAGGGACACAGATGTTTACCTAGGTTCGGGCCCTCTCGATGGAGGTAAAACCCTACTTCCTGCTTGATTAATATTGATGATATGGGTAGTACAAGAGTAGATCTACCACGAGATCGTAGAGGCTAAACCCTAAGAGCTAGAATATGATGGTATGATTGTAATTGTGATCGGACTTGTAAGGACCAACCTCTCCGGTTTATATAGACATCGGAGAGGGCTAGGGTTTACATGGAGTCGGTTACAAGAAAGGAAACACAATATCCGGATCGCCAAGCTTGCCTTCCACGCAAAGGAGAGTCCCATCCGGACACGGGCCAAAGTCTTGAGTCTTGTATCTTCATGCTTCAATAGTCCAGACGTTGTACACATTCTGGTTGTCCAGATAACCCCTAATCCAGGACTCCCTCAGTAGCCCCTGAACCGGGCTTCAATGACAATGAGTCCGGCGCGCAGTATTGTCTTCGGCATTGCAAGGCGGGTTCCTTCTTCGAATACTCCAAAGTAATTATCGAACACTTGAATCATGTCCGGATCCACAAAATGATCTTTACACACCGTTGTAGAGAGAATGATATTTCACAAACGCAATCTGCTGACAACTTTTTTAAGCAACTCGACGTGTCATTATGGTCGGGTCATTATTCGAACCGTTTTCCTGCAACCTGCCATAGCGCATATTGCGAGGCGGTTTCTTGGACACGTCTTGTCAAAGCAGAGATCGTGTCCCCTTATCGCGGGATTCTCATCAATATGAGTATGTGTAATCCCACCACGCCATCAATCGTGGTGCTTGGGAAGCAAGCGATTCCCAACGGGCAAGTGGGGAGGCGCACCGCTTTCGTCGCCTCTATAAAGGGATAAGATTTCCTCATTTTTACCCACGCCTTCCTTCTCCCTTGCCCACTCTTGCCCACTCGAGCTCCAGCGCCCAAGCCCAAGTCTTCTCCGCATAGCTAAACATGTCCGGAGCAGGAGGCAAGTGGGTGGCTTCCACCGTCAAGGAGAAGCACGTCACAAATCTTCGGGCGGCCGGATACTTGGCCGCAGACATAGCGCACCGGCTATCGGACGCCGGGCAGGTCCTTCCGACCCCAGGACCCCACGAGAGGTCGTGTTCATCGCCCACTTCGTCCGTGGACTGGGATTTCCACTTCATCCCTTCGTCCGCAGGCTTATGTTCTACTACGGGCTAGATTTCCATGATCTAGCCCCAAATTTTGTCCTCAACATCTCGGCGTTCATCGTCGTATGCGAGGCCTTCCTCCGCATCCGGCCTCACTTTGGCCTGTGGCTGCAAACCTTCTGTGTGAAGCCGAAGATTGTAAGCGGCCAGCAAGCGGAGTGCGGAGGAGCCTTGGTGGGCAAGATGCCTAATGTCACCTGGCTGGACGGCTCCTTTGCGGAGGCCGTAAAAGGGTGGCAATCGGGGTGGTTCTACATCATCGAGCCGCGCGGCGCCAACTGGGCGGCGGCCCCCGAGTTCCGATCTGGAGCCCCCATGCGGTTCACCTCCTGGGAAAGGAAGGGCCTGTCCTGGGGCGAATCTACAGAGCTGACCGGACTCCAGACCTACATCAAGAGCATGAAGGACAAGAACATCAAGCTTGTCAATGTGATCCAGGTCATGCTCGTTCGCCGGATTCTGCCATGCCAAAGGCGGGCATTCAATCTGTGGGAGTTCGTCCCGGCCGAACACCAGACGCTCCGGAAGCTCCACGACATGACGCACAAAGGCGCATGGAAGGTGTTGTTCAAGGCCTCCGAAGTGCCTCCTCCCACATCCGAGGACCGCGGGCTTCACGCCGCGCAGGCTCCTAGTCAGGTGAGTTCTCAGACTACCACCGGATTCGGTTCTTCCCAATATATTCATGGGAGAGCCTTAAGTAGTCATGCACATTTGTTCAGGATTATGTGGAGATAGCGGAGCAGGTTTACTATTCGGCTCCGTTGCCAGAAGGCCCAGCTGACACTCTCCTGACGGAGATGCTGGTCCCGGCACCGTACAAGGTGCCGGAGAAGAAGGCCGAAAAGAAGGCCCCGGGGACCCGAAAGGGTCTCCGGCATAAGGTTATGCCAGAAGCCCCATCCGAAGACGACAAGGCACACTCCTCCCACGAAGGGGAGGAGGAAGAAGAAGAAGAAGACGCCCCATCCGAAAAGGATGAGGGACCCGGGGAGGCGGACCAGGGGGACGGAAAAGGCCCTCGGCGTAAGGCCATCATACCCCTGTCGTCTAATGACGACGAGACAGATTCCTCCCACGGAGGCGGGAGGAATCAAGAAGAAATTCTACCTTCCCACACTAGGGGGGGGAGAAGAAGAGAAAAACCGCCCTAGAGGGGGAGGCTAGGGCGTCCAAGAAGGGGAAGGTGTCCCTTCCGGACTACTCCGCCACGGCCGCTCACAGCGAGGAGGGGTGGCTGCCCAGGGGGAAGCCCCCAGTGCGATCGTAAGTGTCCGCACTCCATCATAACTTCACTCTATAGCTTTTGTTTAACGCCGAACATATGTGCAGTCCGGCCAGGGCTCACCCCGAGGTATCTTCCTTCGGGTCCCTGAGCGATTCGGAGATGAATTCGCTTTCGACAGCCACTACTCCTCAGCCCGCGGATGACACGGAGGTGTTGTCCCGAAGGCTACCGGAGCGTGGGGAGGTGACTCTGGAGACGCCCCAAGGCAGGGTCCCAGATGTCGGACACGCGGGGTTCAAGATCCCCGCGGATCGTGTCGATGAGAGCCACGATAGGCGGGCTTTCAGCCGAACACTGTCCCAGAACCTTCAATGGTTTCGAACTCAGGCGGACAACCCCTCGTTTGAGGTAAGTGCTAAATATGTGTAAAATTACCACCCGATAGGTAGTATCCCCTGATACTCTGTTTGGTGTTCGGAAAGAAAAGCCAAACGGAGGGTCAATTATAATCCGCAGGAGTCTAATAATAAGTATTCGTGTGAATAAGCAGGCTGTGCTGCTTGCCGCTGTTGCCCGCACCGCCGAGGTTGCCGAACTAAAGCGGTACCTAGAGCAAGCGCAGGGAGAGCTCGGCCTCACGAAGAGGTAGCTTGAGAGAATAAAGGTAAGCGATTCCCCGCTCGCATGTATTTAAAGATAGGCAAAATTGGCTAGTCTAACGCCAAAGCGTCGTGACTGTGTAACAGGGGCCACCGCCGAAGTGGCGTCCCTGAAGAAAGCGTTGTCCGAGGCCGAAGACAAAGCGGCCTTGGAATGCAAGGAGCGCGAAAAGCAAAGTGCTAGAGTGGGCGAGGTACAGCAAGAGCTTCGGGACCTCTGCAAGAAGTATGAGTCCGTGGAGCATGATCTGAAGATGAAAGAGGCCGAGCTTGCGAAGGCCCTTGTGAGTTTGAAAGACGCCAAGGCCGAAGCCGAGAAGGCACAACAGGAGATCCAGGAGGCCAAAAAGATAGCAGCGGGTAAGAAGTTCTTTATGCAAAGCAAACATGTGGAGGAGGCGTTTCTTTTACTTACTCGAATTCAGAGCTCTCCAGGGGCATTCGCAGATCTGCCATGCAGCGTATCAGACGCTGCGGAGTTCTAGCGTGCCCAGGAGGGGAGCTCAACGGAGAAGCTGTTTTGGTCCCAGTATGTTGGGGCCAAACATCCAATGCCTCTGAGTGACCAACTAAAGCAGTTGGTCGAACTCCACAGGGCGGCCGAACTGGCTATGAAAGGTTTCATAGTCCGGATGTGGCCTAGTGAGCTCCTACCCAGTAGCTACTTTCGCCTGATCAAGCGGATGGTGGATGCCTGACCGCGGCTTGAAGTGATCAAGCGATCCGTTTGCATCGAGGGTGCTCGTCGGGCATTTGCCCGCATCAAGGTGCATTGGGGCAAGCTGGATGCGGAGAAGCTGGTAAAGGACGGGCCGCCGGAGGGCAAGGCGCATCACCATCCCGAGATGTACTATGATGGCTTTATGAAGGGTGCTCGTCTCGTGGCCGATGAATGTACCAAGGACACTATTTTAGAGTGAATTCACTTCTGTCATGTTTGTAATTTAAAGACGAAGTTACTTGCACTATGTAGCGCTTTTGTTATTTAAAATATTACCTTCTGTGCGGCTGTTTATAAAATTCTGAAAGTAGGCCAGTCGTTGGCTTCCGCCCCCACGTAACTAGTACTGGGGTGTTCGTGGAAAACCCGGACACTCTTTATCCAAATGTTTGGTCCCTTAAGGAGGTGTTCAGCGTAACGAACAAGGCAATCGGACTATGCGGCTTTATAACTTTCACTTAGCCATAGAAGTCTACAATTTTAAATTTTGGCGAAGCCCCTAAAATCCGGACGGCCGAATTGGGGTGCTATACACGCCTATATCGGACGAAGCCGATTTATCGCCTAAAGCGGAAAATCTTTAAGGATTTTAAGACCTCTCGAACAGCGACCAGCTCTCGCCACATCATGCCGGTCAGTTTTCGGCTTTCTCTACTGAGGTGCTCGTCCGGAAGAATCGGGACACAATCACAGTAGTTCTTACTGCGCTACCTTAGCCGATATAACGGAATGTAAGGCACCAAAACAAGGGAGCCACGCTATCCCAACTGTAGACCCAAGACATGATTCGGAGCTGATGCATATAGTGCTATAAGTTCGGGGTGCCACACTGTTGAAAGTGTTCGGACTTTACTTGCCATATTACGGGGCGCCATGAGAAGCCCCTGGCAAACTGACCGTACCAAGGTGTACAGATGCAATATCAAATAAACATTTATAAGAGAAAAAATGTTCAAGTAAGAATAATAAGCTGACGCTATATATGATCTCCCATTGACGAATAATACGTTTAAGCGTATGTTTACAATGGATGCATTAAGCGGAGATAAATAGGACTATTTGACATGTCCTATCCAGGGGCAGGCTGTGTACAGATAGATAAAGCAGGTATAATGATCGTAAATAGATTCCACCTGGGTATTTCCTTCCGTGCATAACGTCTGTTGCCTTCTTGGATGTCTCTCACATGTAAGTCCGGCAATTCGGCTCTTCTGAGGATGCTGCACTAAAGCGATGTCCTGAAATGTAAGAGGGAAAGATTATGAAGGTATTTGGCGGTTACCCGCACTATTGACTGAGTCATTGATGCGCCTCCGCCCATGCCCATGGTATCTTGAGTGTGTGATTGTGTGCGTGTGGCACAAATGCTGCTTTGATGGGGCTTGAGCGGAGGCCGGACTGCTAATAACGCTCTTGGCGTTCCTGATGATCCTGTTGCACGGTGCTCCGGACTCGCTTGACGGTGCTTGAGGTTGTCGTCGCCGGATTGGAGGTTTGCCGGAGGAGGCCGCATTGTACTTCTGCCGCGAGGGCTGCAGTATGCTCTTCTGTACGGAGAGAGCGGTCCATGTTTCCATTTACTGTTATGACCCCGCGCGGACCTCGCATCTTGAGCTTGAGGTATGCATAATGTGGTACCGCATTGAATCTAGCGAATGTGGTTCGTCTGAGCAGTGCGTGGTAACCACTACGGAAAGGGATGATATCGAAGATTAACTCTTTGCTCCGAAAGTTGTCCGAGGATCCGAAGACCACTTCCAATGTTATAGAGCCCGTACAGCGGGCCTCTACTCCAGGAATTACACCTTTAAAGGTGGTTTTGGTGGGCTTGATCCTTGAAGGATCAATGCGCATTTTGCGCATTGTGTCCTAATAAAGCTGGTTCAGGCTGTTGCCGCCGTCCATAAGGACTCGCATGAGGTGGAATCCATCGATGATTGGGTCCAAGACCAATGCGGCTGAGCCGCCATGACGGATGCTAGTAGGATGATCCCTACGACAAAGGTGATCGGACAAGCTGACCATGGGTTGAATTTGGGGGCGACTGGCTCCACCGCATAGACGTCCCGTAGTGCTCGCTTTCGTTCCCGCTTGGGGATGTGAGTGGCGTAGATCATATTGACCGTTTTCACCTGGGGGAAATTTCTTTTGACCCCCCGTGTTCGGACGTCGGGGCTCTTCATCATCGTCGCTGTGCAGCCCATTGTCCTTGTTTTCGGTGTTTATTTTGCCAGCCTGTCTGAACACCCAGCAGTCTCTATTGGTGTGGTTGGCTGGCTTGTCTGGGGTGCCATGAATTTGGCACGAGCGCTCCAGTATGCGGTCCAGACTGGACGGTCCCTGATTATTTCTTTTGAACGGCTTTTTCCGCTGACCGGACTTGGATCCATTGAATCCGGCGTTTACTGCCGTGTCTTCTGTGTTGTCGTTATTGTTCCGTCGCTTATGTTTGTTGCGTCGTGGCTTGCCGTTGTTATCGCGGACATCCGAAGTGCCAGAATGTGGCGTGGTGCCGCTGCGAGCCAACCAGCTGTCCTCGCCCGCGCAAAAGCGGGTCATTAGTGTAGTGAGAGCTGCCATGGACTTGGGTTTTTCCTGGCCGAGGTGTCGAGCAAGCCATTCGTCACAGATATTATGCTTAAAAGCCGCCAGGGCTTCGGCGTCCGGACAGTCAACTATTTGGTTCTTTTTAGTTAAGAACCGAGTCCAGAATTTCCTGGCTGACTCCCCGGGCTGTTGAGTAATGTGGCTCAGGTCATCAGCGTCCGGTGGTCGCACATATGTGCCCTGGAAGTTGTCGAGGAATGCGTCTTCCAGGTTTTCCCAACTGCCAATAGAATTTGCTGGCAGGCTGTTTAGCCAGTGTCGGGCTGGTCCTTTGAGCTTAAGGGGAAGATACTTGATGGCGTGTAGATCATCTCCGCGGGCCATGTGAATGTGGAGAAGGAAATACTCGATCCATACTGCGGGGTCTATTGTGCCATCGTATGATTCGATGTTTACGGGTTTGAACCCTTTTGGGAATTCATGATCCATTACTTCATCAGTGAAGCAGAGGGGGTGTGTGGCGCCTCTGTGCCGGGCTATGTGGCTACGCAGTTCGAATTGGTCTGGGTTGCTATGTTTGGCCCGGTCGGACTTGTTGATGATGTGTCCGGTGTGACGGTCATCGTCGCGCGCTAGGGCGCGCCCCGACGATCCGTAGATCGATCTTGGCTATCCTGCTTTGTTTTCCGGAATATCTTGCAGGTCTTGCCTGTTGCCCTGGGCCGTAGTGTATTGGCGTGGGGGTGCGGGCCGGTATTCGGGCTGATATCCCGATTTATCCCAGCCACGAGGTGGCCGGTCAGCCGTTTGGCGCTCGAGTCCGTATTCCTCGGCTGCCAGGACTTCAGTCCATCTGTTTGTGAGCAGGTCTTGATCAGCTTGGAGTTGCTGCTGCTTCTTCTTTAGGCTCCTCGCAGTGGCTATAAGCTGATGCTTGAAGCGCTCCTGCTCCACGGGATCCCCACGCACGCCGAACTCGTCGTCGCCGAGGCTAATCTCGTCTTCGGAGGGGGGCATGTAGTTGTCCTCCTCCGGGTATCTGTCTGTCGCCTGTTCTTCTGGGCTGACCTGCTCATCTTCCTGTTCGGCCTGCTCGAAGGCGGGCTGGTCAGGGTTGTATTACTCTTCGGCGCCATCCGGATTGCTTTCGTCTCTGGGGCCAGTATTGCTGTGGCGGGGCTTGGAGTGGCGCCGACGACACCCATGCTTTGCTTTTCTTCCTGAGGGGTTATCCTCTGTTGCAACGTCGCCATTGGTTTCCTTCAAAGTGTCCACCATATATATATCATATGAGGAGCTGGTTGTCCACCGCCCTGTGAGCGGTGGCTCCTGCGATTCTCCTGCATCGTCGTCCATACCGTCGATGTCTTCGGAGTCGAAGTCAAGCACGTCGGTTAAATTATCGATCGTGGCAATGAAGTGGGTGGTGGGTGGGCAGCGAGTTCCTTCGTCGCCTGCCTCCCACTCGAGCCGGACATAGTTCGGCCGGGAGCCTCCTAACAAAGAGAGAGACTTTAGTGAGTTCAACATGTTGCCAAAGGGCGAGTGTTGAAAGATGTCCGCAGCGGTGAACTCCATTACCGGAGCCCAACCAGGCTCGGTGGGCTCGGGAATGCGTGGACTGGATCCTACAACCGGATATGAATCCGGGGGTCCGGAGTCACAGGCTTCCTCAGAAGCGAGGCCTGTGTTCGGCTCCACCGCGATGAGGGTACGGCCTGCGGGGCGGGGTCCATCCATCTGTCCCTAGGCAACGCAGCCTGCTCCAGATTTGAGTCCGGGGCTGCTGCAGGGGTGAGATCCCGAGCGTCGTCCGACAGCAGGTCCATGCCATGCTCGTCGTGACTGTCCGGTGCTCCTGGCGCGGGCCCAAATCCGTCAAAGATCAAGTCTCCGCGGATATCCGCCGTGTAGTTTAGGTTTCCGAACCTGATTTGGTGGCCAGGGGCGTAGCTGTCGATCTGCTCCAGATGGCCAAGCGAATTGGCCCGAAGTGCGAAGCCGCCGAACACGAAGATTTGTCCGGGGGGGGAAGTCTCATCCTGGACAACGTTGTTGATGATGATTGAAGGAGCCATCGAGCCTTGCGACGACGTCACAGAGGAACTCTCGATGAAAGCACCAATGTCGGTGTCAAAACGGGCGGATCTCGGGTAGGGGGTCCCGATCTGTGCATCAAGGCTGATGGTAACAGGAAGCAAGGGACACAGATGTCTACCCAGGTTCGGGCCCTCTCGGTGGAGGTAAAACCCTACTTCCTGCTTGATTAATATTGATGATATGGGTAGTACAAGAGTAGATCTACCACGAGAGCGTAGAGGCTAAACCCTAAGAGCTAGCCTATGATGGTATCATTGTAATTGTGATTGGCCTTCTAAGGACCAACCTCTCCGGTTTATATAGACACCGGAGAGGGCTAGGGTTTACATGGAGTCGGTTACAAGAAAGGAAACACAATATCCGGATTGCCAAGCTTGCCTTCCACACAAAGGAGAGTCCCATCCGGACACGGGCCGAAGTCTTGAGTCTTGTATCTTCACGCTTCAATAGTCCAGACGTTGTACACAGTCCGGCTGTCCAGATACCCCCTAATCCAGGACTCTCTCAGGGCCCACCGCAGGCGCAAGTGCTAGTGGTCACGGGGCTGGACATGCACGCTGGGCGCGGCCAGCATGGGGGACCACGGGCGGGGCGCGACCGGACATGCGAGCGGCGACGGTGAGGGGCGCGCTGAGCCATCAGGTGCAGACCGAGCATGAACACGCTGGTGGCGATCTACAACTACCACGGGAGAGAACGGAGAGAGAGCAGGGTGCTCATGGCGGAGCTGTAGGGGGGTGGCTGCAGGCTCGTTGGAGCCGTTGGGGAGGACGATGGGGACAGGGTCCAGCGGGGTCCAGCGACGGCGCGAGGTTGCGGCGACGTCCACGACGTCAAGCAGGCGTCTGGCCACGAGGGAGAGGGGACGGGGTCGCGAGGAGGACAGCAGCGGTCCGATGAGGGGGGCTTGGAGCGACGGCAGGGTCGGGCGGTGATGATGGGGTTCGGGCAGTCCGCCCGGTCCTGATCCGGTTCAGGAGGGGAACGAGAGGAAGGAGGGGATCATGGGGAGTTGGGGTAGTGGGGGTTCATGGCTAGGGTTCGCTAGGGGTGAGGGGATAAGGGAGGGAAGGTGGGCCGGCCGGCTTGGTTGGCCCAGGGGGCGATGGCCAGCTGGGTCGGTCAGTTGGCCAAGGCCCAAGGGCACTGGGGGGGTGTTTATCTTCTAATAAAACTGCCCCACTGTTTTCTTTAAAAAAACAAGACTAAAAGAGCTTTGTTAGAAAAGAGGCTTGTCAAACAAAACAAGCACATTATTTCTAGGAGTCACAAAAAGTTTTGAGGCCAAAAGTAGTTGCCTAACCATTTTTGGAAATTGGAAAGGCCAATTTAAAAGTCGCTGGACCACTAAATAAATTTCCTGGGGCACCTAGGAGTCCAAAAGAGGTTGATTCCAACATGACAAATAACCAGAGATTATTTGCCACGGTTTGAACATTTTAGATTAAAGTTTGAAAACTTTTATTTTTGACTTTAATTTAAATTTGAAATTGGACCGAATTCAAACCAACGCGAGTTTAACAACAGTAATCATGATGACGTGGCATCATTAGCAGGGAATTACTGTAGCTTAATTATCCGGGCATTACAACCATACTCTGGTTGATCTACGAGGTTTGGTAGTAACTTGATCTAAAGTTTCATGATCATCATCATTAGCTTCTTCACTAATTGGTGTAGGAATCACTGGAACTGATTTATGTGATGAACTACATTCCAATTCGGGAGAAGGTACAATTACCTCATCAAGTTCTACTTTTCTCACTCACTTCTTTCGAGAGAAACTCCTTCTCTAGGAAGGATCATTCTTAGCAATGAATATCTTGCCTTAGGATCTGTGATAGAAGGTGTACCCAACAATTTCTTTTGGGTATCCAATGAAGGCGCATTTCTCCGATTTGGGTTCGAGCTTATCAAGTAGAAGCTTTTTCACATAAGCATCGCAACGCCAAACTTTAAGAAACAACAGCTTAGATTTCTTGCCAAACCACGGTTCATATGGTGTCGTCTCAACGGATTTAGATGGTGCCCTATTTAACGTGAATGCAGCCGTCTCTAAAGCATAACCCCAAAATGATAGCGGTAAATCAGTAAGAGACATCATAGATTGCACCATATTTAATAAAGTACGGTTACGACATTCGGACACACCATTACGTTGTGGTGTTCCAGGTGGTGTGAGTTGCGAAACTATTCCACATAGTTTCAAATGAAGACCAAACTCGTAACTCAAATATTCGCCTCCGCGATCAGATCGTAGAAACTTTATTTTCTTGTTACGATGATTTTCCACTTCACTTTGAAATTCTTTGAACTTTTCAAATGTTTCAGACTTATGTTTCATTAAGTAGATATACCCATATATGCTCAAATCATCTATGAAGGTCAGAAAATAACGATACCTGCCGCAAGCCTCAACACTCATCGGACCGCATACATCGGTATGTATTATTTCCAACAAGTCAGTGGCTCGCTCCATTGTTCCAGAGAACAGAGTCTTAGTCATCTTGCCCATGAGGCATGGTTCGCAAGCATCAAGTGATTCATAATCAAGTGATTCCAAAAGCCCATCAGCATGGAGTTTCTTCATGCGCTTTACACCAATATGTCCTAAACGGCAGTGCCACAAATAAGTTGCACTATCATTACTAACTTTGCATCTTTTGGCTTCAATATTATGAATATGTGTATCACTACGATCAAGATTCAACAAAAATAGACCACTCATCAAGGGTGCATGACCATGAAAGATATTATTCATATAAATAGAACAACCATTATTCTCTAATTTAAATGAATAACCGTCTCGCATCAAACACGATCCAGATATAATGTTCATGCACAACGCTGGCACCAAATAACAATTATTCAGGCCTAAAACTAATCCCGAAGGTAGATGTAGAGGTAGCGTGCCGACGACGATCACATGGACCTTGGAACCATTTCCGATGCGCATCGTCACCTCGTCCTTAGCCAATCTCCGTTTAATCCGTAGCCCCTGTTTTGAGTTGCAAATATGAGCAACATAACCAGTATCAAATACCCATGCACTACTACGAGCATTAGTAAGGTACACATCAATAACATGTATATCAAATATACCTTTCACTTTGCCATCCTTCTTATCCGCCAAATACTTGGGGCAGTTCCGCTTCCAGTGACCAGTCCCTTTGCAGTGGAAGCACTCAGCCTCAGGCTTAGGTCCAGACTTGGGTTTCTTCCCGGGAGTAGCAACTTGCTTGCTATTCTTCTTGAAGTTTCCCTTCTTACCTTTGCCCTTTTTCTTGAAACTAGTGGTCTTGCTAACCATCAACACTTGATGCTCCTTCTTGATTTCTACCTCCGCAGCCTTTAGCACTGCGAAGAGCATATGAATTGTCTTTTCCATCCCTTGCATATTATAGTTCATCATGAAGCCTTTATAGCTTGGTGGCAGTGATTAAAGAACTCTGTCAATGACTATTATCAGGAAGATTAACTCCCAGCTGAGTAAAGTGGTTATGGTACCCAGACATTTTGAGTATTTGTTCACTGACAGAACTATTCTCCTCCATCTTGCAGCTATAGAACTTGTTGGAGACTTCATATCTCTCAACTCGGGCCTTTGCTTGAAATATTAACTTCAACTCTTGGAACATCTCATATGCTCCATGACGTTCAAAACGTCGTTATAGTCCTGATTCTAAGCCGTAAAGCATGACACACTGAACTATCGAGTAGTCATCAGATCGAGCTTGCCAGACGTTCATAACATCAACATCTGCTCCTGCAGCAGGCCTTGCACCTAGCGGTGCTTCAAGGGCGTAATTCTTCTGTGCAACAATGAGGATAATCCTCAAGTTACGAACCCAGTCCGTGTTGTTGCTACCATCATCTTTCAACTTAGCTTTCTCTAGCAACGTATTAAAATTCAAGGGAACGGTAGCACGGGCCATTGATCTACAACAACATAGATATGCAAAAAACTATCAGGACTAAGTTCATGATAAATTAAAGTTCAATTAATCATATTACAAAAGAACTCCCACTTGGATAGACATCCCTCTAGTCATCTAAATGATCACGTGATCCATATCAACTAAACCATGTCCAATTATTACGTGAGATGGAGTAGTTTTCAATGGTGAACATCTCTATGTTGATCATATCTACTATATGATTCACGTTCGACCTTTCGGTCTCAGTGTTCCGAGGCCATATCTGCATATGCTAGGATCGTCAAGTTTAACCCGAGTATTCTGCACGTGCAAAATTGGCTTGCACCCGTTGTATGTGAATGTAGAGCTTATCACACCCGATCATCACGTACTGTCTCGGCAGGACGAATTGTAGCAACGGTGCATACTCAGGGAGAACACTTATACCTCGAAATTTAGTGAGGGATCATCTTATAATGCTACCCCCGTACTAAGCAAAATGAGATGCATAAAGATAAACATCACATGTAATCAAAATATGTGACATGATATGGCCATCATCATCTTGTGCCTTTGATCTCCATCTCCAAAGCACCGTCATGATCTCCATTGTCACGGCTTGACACTTGATCTCCATTGTAGCATCGTTGTCCTCTCGCCAATTATTGCTTCTACGACTATCGCTACCGCTTAGTGATAAAGTAAAGCAATTACATGGCGATTGCATTTCATACAATAAAGTGACAACCATAAAGCTCCTGCCAGTTGCCGATAACTTTTACAAAACATGATCATCTCATACAATAACTCATATCACATCATGTCTTGACCATATCACATCATACATGCCCTGCAAAAACAAGTTAGACGCCCTCTACTTTGTTGTTGCAAGTTTTACGTGGCTGCTACAGGCTTCTAGCAAGAACCGTTCTTACCTACTCATCAAAACCACAACGATTTTTCGTCAAGTGTGTTGTTTTAACCTTCAACAAGGACCGGCCATAGTCAAACTCGATTCAACTAAAGTTGGAGAAACAGACACCTGCCAACCACCCGTGTGCAAAGCACGTCGGTAGAACTGGTCTCATGAACGTGGTCATGTAATGTTGGTCCGGGCCGCTTCATCCAACAATACCGCCGAATCAAAGTAAAACATTGGTGGTAAGCAGTATGACTATTATCGCCCACAACTCTTTGTGTTCTACTCGTGCATATCATCTACGCATAGACCTGGCTCGGATGCCACTGTTGGGTAACGTAGCATGCAATTTCAAAAAAATTCCTACGATCACGCAAGACCTATCTAGGAGATGCATAGCAACGAGAGGGGGAGAATGTGTCCACATACCCTCGTAGACCGAAAGCGGAAGCGTTAGGTTAACACGGTTGATGTAGTCGAACGTCTTCACGATCCAACGGATCTAGTACCGAACATACGAGACCTTCGAGTTTAGCACACATTTAGCTCGATGACGCCCCTCGAACTCTTGATCTAGCAGAGGGTAGAGGGAGAGTTTCGTCAGCACGACGGTGTGGTGACGGTGATGGTGATGTGATCCGCGCAGGGCTTCGCCTAAGCACTACGACGCTATGACCGGAGGTGTAAACTGTGAAGGGGGGCACCGCACACGGCTAAGAGAACAATCGATGTGCCTTTGGGTTGCCCCCCGCCCCCGTATATAAAGGAGGGGAAGAGAAGGCCGACGGCCAGGAGGGGCGCGCCATGGGGGAGTCCTACTAGGACTCCACTCCTAGTAGGATTTGCCCCCCCTTTCCTTTCTTCCACTGGAGGGAAAAGGAAGGAGAGGGAGAGGGGGAGGGAAAGGGGGGCGCCGCCCCCTCCCCTAGTCCAATTCGGACTGTCATGGGGGGGGGCACCCCTTGCGGCCCTCCTCTCTCTCCACTAAGGCCCATGTAGGCCCAATACTTCCCCACGGGGTTCCGGTAACCCCTCGGTACTCCGGTAAAATACCCGAACCACTCGAAACCATTTCAATATCCGAATACCACCTTCCAATATATGAATCTTTACCTCTCGACCATTTCGAGACTCCTCGTCATGTCTGTGATCTCATCCGGGACTCAGAACAAAACTTCGGTCACCAAAACACATAACTCATAATACAAATCATCATCGAACGTTAAGCCTGCGGACCCTACAGGTTCAAGAACCATGTAGACATGATCGAGACACATCTCCGATCAATAATCAATAGCGGAACCTGGATGCTCATATTGGTTCCTACATATTCTACGAAGATCTTTATCGGTCAAACCGCATAACAACATACGTTGTTCCCTTTGTCATCGCTATGTTACTTGCCCGAGATTCGATCGTCGGTATCCTCATACCTAGTTCAATCTCGTCACCGGTAAGTCTCTTTACTCGTTCCGTAATGCATCATCCCGTAACTAATTCATTAGTCACATTGCTTGCAAGGATTATAGTGATGAGCATTACCGAGAGGGCCTAGAGACATCTCTCCGTTACACGAAGTGACAAATCCTAATCTCGATCTATGTCAACCCAACAAACACCTTCGAAGACACCCGTAGAGCATCTTTATAATCAACATTTACGTTGTGATGTTTGATAGCACACAAGGTGTTCCTCTGGTATTCGGGAGTTGCATAATCTCATAGTGAGAGGGACATGTATAAGTCATGAAGAAAGCAATACCAATAAAACTTAAAGATAATTATGATAAGCTAACGGACGGGTCTTGTTCATCACATCATTCTCTAATGATGTGACCCCGTTAATCAAATGACAACACATGTCTATGGTCAGGAAACATAACCATCTTTGATTAACGAGCTAGTCAAGTAGAAGCATACTAGGGACACTTTGTTTTAGTCTATGTATTCACACATGTACCAAGTTTTCGGTTAATACAATTCTAGCATGAATAATAAACATTTATCATGATATAAGGAAATATAAATAACAACTTCATTATTGCCTCTAGGGCATATTTCCTTCATACTGGTGGTGGTGGACGGTGAGCGGCCGCTGAGTGGAAAGTGGCGGCGGCGGATGGAAGGAGAGAAAATGTAGACGAGTAGGTTCTCAGTGCTAGCGATCAGCTTAAATAGCAAGGTTAGAGCACTACATGGCTAGTCGGAGCGGCGCCACGCGGCGCCATCGATCCGTCGTAGTAGATGAGTTTCGGACCGCCGACCTGACGGACGCGCCTAGTCATGCCCGTGCCTCTCCGTATCCGCCCCATATTGAGGCTAGATATAAGGGGTGCCGGCCAACTCGGACCGTTTGAGACGGGTTTGAGACATTTGGGTCGTTTTTTTTCTTCTGCCGGTCAGTTAGTCTCCCGTGGGCCAAACGAATGGTGAGATATGTGGTGCATCCACCGCCAGGCTCACCGGGGTAGTATTTTCTAGTGGAGAACGTCGCTGAGAAATATCAGATTCCTTATCCGCAGAAATCTAGCACATCCACAACGGTCGAGCTTTGCCACCAACTGCAGCAATGTCTTCGGCCACCTCCCCTCCGCCGGCGTCACCGAACTCGGAGGCGCCTCCGCGCGTCGTCCACCCGCCACCTAGGCGGTCACCGAGGTCGCCTGGACCGCCGCCGTGGGCCAAGCGGCGGCCCTCCGTCTCCGTCGACTACGACCGCGGCCGCCGCACAGTCCGGGTCGAGGTGGACGGCGTAGGTGCCGACGCGCTCCCCGCGCGGCACCGCCTCCGCGTGGCGGGGAGCCGGTGGCAGCGGGACTGCAAGGTGTCCCAGGTCGCCGCGTGCGTGCTCGCGCTCCCGCGGGCCGACACCCATGCCGTCGACACCGTGCTCAACTGCTGGGCCGGGCGCTTCGCCCGCCGTAACTTCCCTCTCCTTATTCGTGTAAGACACCTCTGCAATTTATGTGTTCGATGCACTGAGTCTCTCTGACTCGCACATACCGGCTTTCTATGTGTTCGATGAAATGAGTTACTGGGCATCCATTTGGGTTTATCATAGGAGTAAATGAACAAAAAAACAAATGAAAGATTATTCTGCGACTATTGCAGTCTTGTCTTGCAGCTGTTGGCCATTAGAGTGTCTCCAAAATGTCTAGATGGGAGTGTTGAAACTGAACGAACTCAATTTCTGTTTTGGACAGACATTCTAGTCATATAACACCTGCGATTTCGTGCTTGATTCAAGCATTCGGATCTTGTATTATTTCTAGTCATCTTGCACGTATTAGCTAGTTCTAGTAAACTATGGGAGAATTATTGATTTTAAGGATTCTTGCTTGATCCTTGTAATCATAGGCTTCTCATGGCATTATTTCTGTTTAATGCTTTTGCTAGTAATTCCAAAATTCTAATTACTTAATTCATGTACCATCTTACCATCTTTCTGCTCCAATATATACATTGCTATTTACTAGAGAATGTGCTTCTAGCTACTGAAGCTACAAGTCACAAGTCAAGACTTCTCATTTTGTTAACAAACCTCCCACCTTTGTAAATCCACTGACATAAAGTGCTTACATGGTCTACATCACTTGTAGGAAATGGCCTTTTCTGGGTCCTTGCAACATGCTGTATATGTGTTCTGCTGGATGAAAAACCAGGAGAACTACTGTGCCCGTAATGACATTTATGGTATGATGATACGATTACATGCCAGACACAACCAGGTTGATCAAGCACGTGGCCTGTTCTTTGAGATGCAAGAATGGCGGTATGAATAATATTAACTTGAGACACCAGATTTCATTTAGCTACCCTCGGTTTTCACCAAAAAGTCAATAAGCCACAATATCCTCATGTTATCTGTGTTCATGAGTCTACATACAGACTATAGAACATATTTGGCCTTGGTTGCCTCTGTTATGGATGCAACTTGATTGTATTGCAAGGCCCATGGGGCAAATATAGCCTAATAAAGACTCCTAGAGCAATACCAATAGTCCTAGACCAATACTAATACTCCTAACACCTCAATGACAACGCATATGCAATAGCGTTGCATTTGAAGAGGTGTAACACTAGAAAAAAATGGTAATCCAAAATCCGCATCTTGAGAGTGTCGTTGTAGCATGGAGAGTCTTGAAAGCTTGTTGAGTCAAGCCAAAGGGGATAAGAGAAGATGGTGGATCAACAAAAGACACTGCATCAGTAGAAGATAGAAAATACGTATCAAGAGAAGATGGGTTGTCGAAAAAAGATGCACATCAAGAGAATGAAGCATTGCGCACAAAGTCATAGTCCAAGAAAATCGGCGGCTAGAGAAACTCGGTGGCAAGAGAATGGGCGTAAATCGACAATGCAAAAAGAGGCCACGAAAATCCTATAGAAAACAACGAGGACCGAAAAAGGCCACAAAAGCTGTATAGAAAGGACTAGAACCAGAAAAAGATGCTGACAAATAAAGGTTTGGTGGACTCACATGGCATGAGAAACAAAAAATATCAACAGATTTGGTGGACGCAACAGAAAATATGGAGAACTAGAAGCTAGGAAGCACATACAAAATGTATATCACGTGCTAGGATTGGGACCGGCTCTAAGACCGATGATTGTGACATGGTTAGGGGTACAATTCTAAGGAGTGAAGGTTGGCCAGCCATGGTGCCGGGGATGAGAGGGAGAGAAGGTTGGTGACAGGGATTAGATCTTTACTAGTTTATTCAGGGATTAGATCTTTACTAGTTTATTCTTATCTACTATTTCATAATCCTTATGGGGTACATGGTGTCCCTTTTATAGGGAAGACTCAACTTGATGCCTAAGAATAGAATCTTGGCTTTCCTAACAAACCATATCTTAATCTTCCTAACTGAACCAATCTTTTTCCTAAATAATTATCTCTAATGGGCTAAGTATGAGATCCACGCCTTTGACAACATAGATTCAAGAGCCATCGTGTATGCAGGAGAGTTTGTGGAGGAGGCTGTCGGCCCAGTGGGAACCAGGGTACCACGACCTGTCTGCCTCCGGCTCAGGAGGCGACACTTGGGCTGGCCCATGAAGGAGGGCCTTGCAACGACTGCTCCGGAGGGAGCCGCCTCGCGAGGGGCTAGCCTCGCGAGGCCCATTGTCACCTGGCTGAGTCTCGCCAAGGTCGTCAAGTACCAGGTTGCCTTGCGAGGCTCCCCTCGCGAGGCTGCCTCACGAAGCAGGTCGTACAACACTAGCCATGGGGCTCCAAGTCCACGTGGATGACGTTCCGCAGGGTAAGGACGGCAGGCCGTGACCAAGACCACTTTCCATTTTAGTGATAGGGGGCGGGAGCGTCTGCCTTCCCCAAAGCAAGTCCCAAAGCATTCCGCTTTGGTGTAAGAAGATCAGGACAGATCGATGCGCCAGGGCAGAGCTCATCGCCGAGCCCACGGGAGCATCAGGATGGCAGCTTTGGCAGGCAAAGACTGCCTTTAGTCAGGATAAGCATGGACGCCTGTTCCCCTTTGAATTGCCGCCTTGTGGCCACCCTTTCCCGCTCATATTTTCGGGGAAGAGGACCAAGGCACTACAAAGGGGGTAGGGCCGCCTCCATGTAAGGGGATCGAGCCATTCTCTTCCCCACGCATCGTGTACCTTGAGCTCCAAGCGCTCCATTACACAACAATCCCACACAAACAGGATTACAAGAGTACGGTATTACACCGCACGGTGGCCTGAACCTGGGTAGCTCGCGTGTCCCCGTCGTGTCCAGTGCGAGTGAGCGTGATCCCGCCGTAGTCCCCGTCGGGTCGTAGGTTGCCAAGCAAAGCCCCCTAGAGTTTGAACCCTAGTTCTTGGAGAGTTTCGTGGACGCAGATCCTAGACTCCGACATTTGGCACGCCAGGTAGGGGGATTTCTCGTCTTCGCACCTTCGACCTCGACATCGACATGGACAACGACGCCGCCACTCGCCAGGAACGCGCCTCGCGCCGGGCTGCCGCCAGGGTCCATGCGTCGTCCGCCGCCTGTGGTGCCCCTGGACGGCGCCCTCGCGCTGCCACCGAGCCCGT
This sequence comes from Triticum dicoccoides, assembly GCF_002162155.2. Classification (NCBI taxonomy): domain Eukaryota; kingdom Viridiplantae; phylum Streptophyta; class Magnoliopsida; order Poales; family Poaceae; genus Triticum; species Triticum dicoccoides. The sequence continues at coordinate 377,848,067 of NC_041383.1, read as the reverse complement.
GGGATAGCGGGTGGCCTCCTCCGTCCACCCGTCAGTGAACGAGCAGGCACGTGGCCGCTCCGCCACCTCCTTCTCGCTTGCGCGTTGCGACCCTCTCGCTCCGCACGCCGTGCTACTCATGGCGCAAGAGTTGCTGGGCTATCGTCCCACCGAGGACGGCTACGACACTTAGCTCGGGCGCATCACCGAGCTCGTTGACGCCGCACGCGATGGCCAGGCGCCCTCTCGCTCCCTGCCTGCTCTGCCGTCGCGCGCCGAGCGGGCAGGGCGCGATGCGCCTACTCCCCCTCCTTCGGGCCTTGACGTGGCCGAACAGCGCCACGCAGCGCGTGCTTTGGAGCCGTCCCATGGCTTGTTCGCGCCGGCCGGTGTCGACGACAGCTGCCAGATTGTCCGTCGCGCGCCCTCGGACGCACGCGTGATCCTCGAGAAGCGGCGCAACCGTGAGGACCGCGTCCTCCATGACGTTGCCGCAGCCGGGCGCCAGAACCGCGCGGCCCTGGTTGGCGGCACCATCACCAACGGGGGCTACCTGACCCTCACCCTCGAGCTGCGACGTGTGGTGTGGCCCGACAAGTTCAAGCCTGAGCTTCCACCGCGCTACGACGACAGCGCCAACCCCACGGAGTTCCTCCTGCTCTACACCATCAACATCCAGGCTGCGAAGGTAGACGACCGGGTCATGGCGAACTGGTTCCCCATGGCCTTCAAGGACGCCGCGCGCTTGTGGCTCATGAACCTTCCAGAGGCATTCATCTCCTTGTGGGGTGAGCTGTGCACGCAGTTCGTTGCCAACTTCGCGGGCACGAGCGACCGTCCTCTCACGCTCAACCACCTGCGAGCCGTGTGCCAGCACCCTGGCGGACCCTTCACAAGTTCATCCAGCGCTTCAGCTAGGTGCGCAATAGGATCCCAAAGCCTCCGACGCTGCGATCGTCTCCGCCTTCATCAACGGCGTCACAGACGTAAAGATGTGCGAGAAGCTCTCCATCAACGACGAGCTCGACTCCGTGGCAGGGCTGTTCGTCCTCGCCGACCGTTGCGCTAAGGCTGAGGAGGGCAATCTTTTCCTCCACAACGACCCTGATGCTGAGCCTGGCGCGGCGAAGTCCAAGGGTAAGGACGCCAAGCGCAAGGGCCCTACCGTGCTCGAGGCGGAGCCAGACTACAAGCCCGGCCGCGACCGCGACGAGGCCAAGAAGGACGACCGTCTTTTTTGCGCCTACCACAATGTGAATTTCTCACAGCACTGAAGACTGCCACGAGCTCAAGTTGCTTCGCAAGGGCCGCACCGAGCGCCTCGGCAGCCGCAAGGAGCGTGGCAAGGGCTGCGGCGGCAACAACAGAGGCGGCCGCTGGGGCGACAACAACAACAACCGCCCGGCGACAACGACTGTTAGGGCTGGCAGAACCTGCCGCGGCAGGCCGACCCTCAGGCCAACACCACGCGCCAATGACCCTCCCCCCGCCGAGAGCGCTGGGGGCTACCAAGAGCTCCGCAGGGTGGCCTGCATCAGGCCCCTCCATCCAACTGCCACTTCAAGTAGTTCTCTCAGTGAGGTGAACGTGGCCCTCCTGGCGCCCGAGTCCACCAGGCGCCTCAAGTGGTCCGAGTTTCCCATCGCCTTCGACGCCAGCGACCATCCCAAGTCCACGAAGGCCGTGGGTGCCTTACCCCTGCTGTGCACTCCTACCATCAACAACGTGGCCGTCACCAAGACGCTCATCGACGGTGGTGCAGGCCTCAACGTACCCTCTGTGGAGACCTTCGAGACGCTTCAAGTGCCCTACGAGCGCCTGGTGCCCACCAGGTCCGACGGTTCCACTCTTCCCATGGGGCAGGTGCGCCTTCTCGTCACCTTCGGCACTCGCAAGGACTACCGCATGGAGTTCATTGTCTTCGACGTGGCTTACATTGGCCTGCCCTACAACGCCATCTTAGGCTACCCGGCGCTCTCCAAGTTCATGGCCGTGACCTACCACGCCTACGGTCTCGTCAAGATGCCCGGCTGTAGCGGCACCCTGACCATCTATTGTGACGAGAAGAACGCGATGCGCACTCTTGAGCACGCCTACAAGGCTGCTTCCACTGCATAGCCGGCTGATGAGGACGTGCCGGGGCCTGCCGAGCCGGTGCCCACGAAGAAGCCCCTGCTCTCCCAGGAGCGGTCCGAGACCAAGAAGGCGTCACTAGATGGGAGCGACGCAGGCCCCTCCCCCGCCGTTGGCGGCGGCCCTTCCCCCAAATAGGAAGGCGAGCTCGTCACCTTCCTCCGGGCAAGCTCTGATGTGTTGGCTTGGACAGCTTCAGGCATGCCCTGTGTACCAAGGGAGGTGATCGAGCACCACTTAGCCGCGTGCCAGAGCGTGCGGCCCGTCAAGCAGAAGGCACGGCGTCAGGCGCCCGAGAAGCAAGAGGTCATCACCCAAGAAGTCAAGAAGCTTCAAGATGCCGGAATCACTCGCGAAGTCCTCCACCGCGAGTGGATCGCCAACTTCACCGCCATTGCCAAGCCACACAGCAACAGACGCATGTGCGTCGACTTCACTGCCCTCAACGAGGCTCGCCTCGGGAGTCCTTTCCTTCCTCCACGAATCGACTAGACCGTGGGCTCGTCCTGCCGCATGCCTTTCGGCCTGGAGGGTGCCGGAGCCACCTTCGCGAGGCTAATGCGCATGAGCCTGGAGACCCGCATCGAAAGAAATGCGGAGGTGGTTAACACCCATCTCCCGTCCCGGCGCGACACCACTCGTGACGGAGGAGGGTGTTCCGGTACGAAACACATGGAACACCCGACATCTCCGTAAGTTCTATCCGTGACCCCACGGATAGAGCGACATGGAGCTGTACACGCTCCAGAGCTCTCTCTACCAGCGCTGCCACCGACACGCGAGAGCTCCTTCCCACTCGTGGAAACCCCATGCTCAACACTGGCGGATTACTTACCTGAGGGCCCCCCGGCCATCACATCCTCAAGCTGACCCGTGTCAAGCACGACAGCATGTATCTTTCTGTTATGTAATGAATCTACTTCATGCATCAATACATTCTATTTCCTACAGAATCCTATGTACTTGCAGCTGAGTGACGGCGCCGCTGCTGCCGCTGCCTCCCTGCGAAGCACGCTTGGGCTGCCGCTCGGGGGCTCGGCGCGGGTCCCGTCGGTGTCGGCGGGCGCGGTGCTCTCCTCCTCCCACACCTCGAGAGGCTCGCTGGCCTCCCCGGTGCCCTCTCCTCCGCCTCTCACCTGCGCGGGCCTGGCGGGGATAACGCGAAACGCGTCCTCTTCGTCGTCGTCATCCTTGCCCAGTCGAAGCCGGTGGCGCGCCGGCGGGGACGATTCCTTGCTGCTCTCTTCTTCGGAGTCTGCGGTGTTGTAGTCGCCCGAGGCGGACTCCGCCTCCGAGGAATCCTCGCGGAGCTCCTCGAGCTCCGTCCGGATCGGACCCCACTGGTCGAATCGGGGCATCGCCGTGACAAGCTCAACCTTGTTGGCCCAGCGATGCACCGGGCATGTGTCGTAGGGCATCTCCTCCGCCTCCCCTGGGAACAAGACCTCCCAGGCTTCGATCACCACTCCGGCCGGAAGGTGGCCCTTTCCTAGCCGAGTCCCGTCTTCGGATCCCGTGGTCTCCCACATCGGGTGCGAGCGCCTCTGCAGGGGCGCGATGCGGCGGCAGATGAATTCCTTGGCGACCATGGCTGCCGTAAGCCTGGCCTCCCGCAGCTTCGCCAGCCTCTCCAAGATCGGCCCTAGGGTCGCACGACTGAGCTTTTTGTGCCCCCAGCGGGGGGGTCTTCTCGGCCAGCTCGGTCGGGATTGCCAGAAGAGGGCTGGCCTGCGTGGCATCGACATAGACCCAACACGACCTGAAGTTCTCCACCTTCTTCAGGATCTTCATGTCGATGAGGAACTTGCCCATCTCATCGTCGATGCGGAAGGAGGTGTCGCCTAAGCGATGGTTTCTCGAGGAGAAAACCCGCAAGCTGTAAAAAGTCCGGAAAAGCGCCACGGACGACATCACTCCCAGGAAGGCCTCACAGAGGTACGCGAAGACGGAGAGGACAAGGACGGAATTGGGATGAAGGTGGAGCAGGTGAATCTCGTAGTGCTCCAGGATAGCAAGGAGGAAATCAGAGAAGGGCGGCACCAACCCGGTGAAGAGCGAGTGGAAGAAATGGGAACCACCGTGGGCCCGAGGTCGCCAGCCCGGCCAGATGTGGGTGTCTCCTCCCTCGTAGTGCTCAGTGGCCACCGGAGGGCGAGCCTTGGCCATTCCGCTCTCGTTGGTGATGGTGAAGGCCAGCAGGGCTGGTCCGGGCTCCCCCGCTGGGGTATTCTTGCTTGAGGAGGCCTAACAATTTTTGAATAAATTACAAAAGCCAGGACCTTAGGCTCTGGTACCATGTTAAGCTTCATGCACTAGCCAATGCCAAAAGTCCGAATTGATAGAAAGGGCAAGGCAATCCGCAATCCACATACACTTCAACACAGGTGAGATGCCGGTGAGCAGCAGTGCGGAATAGCAACTAGCGGATGAACATGCACCGACGGAAGGTGCATGTGGGAGATGGAGTTGACGAAATGACCACCGCCGAGGAATCACTAGACAAACAACATTGTAAACTTCCTTTTTCGTATTTTTAGAAGAGTTGAAGCTAAGGAGCACATAAGGCCGCAACATCAAGCATCTAGCGCACCAGCTAGAGCAGGGAAGAGCCACACGCTGAGCATACAACAACCAGTAGCGTGCAAAGCAAGCCGTTGCAAGGAAGATCCAACACGCGAAGCAGCAAGCGTCCCGCACGCGGGTCAGTAGCAGCCATGCAAGCAATGCACAAGTAGTCAAGGGAGAGCCGCGTGCGAGACTATAGAGAAGCAGCCTGCATGTTGTCCTCTGCCAGAGAGGTGCGTCATGACCAGGAGACATCTGCGCCGGGAAGACGGTGGCCCGATGGACGGTGGAGGTCGCTGGAGTTCTGGCCGGCGGGCTGCGGTTGAAGCCGGTGTGAGGCGAAGCAGGCGGGGCGTGCCGACAACATAGAGTCGTTCTCCTAGGGCGGCGGGGTGGCGAACTCCTGTAGCGGCTGCAATTGATCTGGACGGGGTTGCTTCTGTTGATCTAGATGATCGAGCGTGGGATGGCTGGATCGTGGGCATATCGATATGGAGATCGATCTGGCCAGCATTGGCGACGGCCGGTGCACGATATCGATCAGAAGAGGAGACCAAAAAAGTCCATCAAGAGCGTGAGCTGCGGCACGCGAAAAATCCCTAAACCTGGGCTCATGATACCATGGCCTAATAAGGACTCCTAGACCAATACTACTACTCCTGAATAGCCTCGTTGGCTGCTTGCCGAAATTATGAAAAACTCGTCTGTTTTATGAAGTGTATCCACTTAATTTTCTGCCAAAAGGCATATTTTATATTGTTACATATTTGCCTTTCTTACCACACATTACTAATGCCTTTACTGGAATAGCCAACTTGGCAGTTTGAAAAGCTGTACTATTATCATATGCACCAATATGATTTATCAATGTAGGTTATAGCTGCCTTATAATGGTCTGTCTTACATCGTCAGTTCAGTCTATGATTTTTTTTACATAACCAATATTTATAGGTGCAAGCCAGATGCTGATATATACAACTCTTTGATCAATGCTCATGCTCGGGCTGGTCTATGGCGCTGGGCCATCAACATTATGGATGATATGCTTCGTGCTGCTGTCAGTATTGTTCGTTGAAATAATCATTGTGTTCTAGTTGCTTTGTTTTCTTGAATATGACTGGTTATGTGTGATTTATGTGTTCTAGTTGTTTAGGGTTATATGTGATTTATGTGTTCTAGTTGTTTAGGGTTGTACGTTCCAAAGTATGCTATTTAGTTTACTGTCCTTAAAGAAAGTGACAGAGGTAAGGGCCTTGTTCACTTATAATATTGCTAGGGTGGCACCAGTACTGTAGATGTATACTGAGTTCTGGTATAGAATTCCCTCTAGTCTCCAACAAAGCCATAATTGTTAAGCATATATGTAGATTAGTACTACCACATTAGTTTTGGTTTACAGTCTCTTAAGAGTATCCATAGTTGACCCTTGGCCTACCAGATTAAAACCATCATAGCACTACTAATCCACATATATCCTTAGTATTGGCTGTGAATTATATTGCTGTTTAGTTTGGTAATGATGGGTGTTATCTCTATTTTATGTTGGCTACTACCTAGCCATTGCAGCGTTGCCTCATATTTCTTGAATTTCATTACTGGCCCACTTAGAAAACACTTGTATTTTTTCCGGAATTATGGATGTTATGCTTAACTTTCTTCCTGTCTGAGGAAGTACTAATGTTTTCACCAATTCTTGCCTCTTAGCAATAGGTGCAAAAATATCTGCAGTAGTCCATTGCACCACTAGCAAATAATAAAGAGCTATTGCTGAAATGGATCAACATCACTAAGATCGCCATGAATGTACTACCAGGAATAAATTGCAAATCTTGATTTTCTATATATTGCAGTCTGTAGTTTGCTCCGGTAACCACTTTGGCAAATAACATTTCTGTAAATATTATCAACGCTCAGATACTTGTACCATTGTTAGTTGTCATAGTTGTGTTATTAGTTTACTTTCTGTGTTTGTCCTGCAGATACCTCCTAGCCGAGCTACATATAATAATGTCATAAATGCATGTGGTGCTGCTGGTAACTGGAAAAAGGCTTTAGAACTTTGTAAGAAGATGATAAGAAATGGTGTAGGGCCAGACTTGGTTACACACAATATTGTATTATCTGCTTTCAAGAATGGCTCTCAGTATTCGGAAGCCATAGGTTACTTTGAAATGATGAAAGGAGCAAATATTGCCCCTGATACTTTCACTTTGAATATTGTCATCCATTGCCTTGTAAAAGTCGGACAGCACGGAGATGCTGTCGATTTGTTAAACTCGATGAGGGAGAAAAGAGCACAGTGTCCTCCAGATGTTGTTACGTACACTAGCATAATGCATTCTTATTATGTTTGTGGGCAAGTGAAAAATTGCAAGGCAGTCTTTGATATGATGGTTGCTGAAGGAGTTAAACCTAATATTGTATCATATAATGCACTTTTGGGTGCTTATGCCTCACATGGGATGCACACTGAGGCCTTGGGAATTTTCAAGTTACTGAAACAAAATGGTCTGCGACCTGATGTAGTTTCCTATACCACTTTACTGAATGCCTATGGTAGGTCAGCACAGCCTGAAAAAGCTAGGGAGGTTTTTAACGAGATGAGGAAGAACTCATGCAAGCCAAACAAAGTCAGTTATAATGCACTAATTGATGCTTATGGATCTGCTGGAATGTTCAAGGAGGCTATTAGCTTACTGCATGAAATGGAGAAGGATGGCATTCCACCAGACGTTGTTTCAATAAGTACTCTGTTGACTGCCTGTGGCCGCTGCAGGCAAACAACAAAAATTGACACAGTTCTTGAAGCAGCAAAATTTCGAGGGATTGAACTTAATATAGTTGCGTACAACTCGGGCATCGGAAGCTATTTAAGTTTTGGAGATTATGAGAAAGCTTTGGAGTTCTACGCCACAATGATGGCGAGCAATGTGAATCCAGATGCTGTAACTTACAATATACTCATCAGTGGATTGTGTAAATTGGGAAAATATGCAGAATCTCTGAAATTTTTTGAAGACATGGTGGACTTGCGAATTCCTTTAACCAAGGAGGTTTACTCGTCCTTGATTTGTTCATATGTCAAACAGGCAAGTGTCGATTTTCATTAGTTGTCTAGTTTTCTCTGGAAAGTTGCTATGCTAACGATGGTTCCCACTCAGGACAAACTAGCTGAAGCGGAATCTACTTTTAGTTATATGAAAGCATCTGGCTGCTTCCCTGATGTTCTGACATATACTGCTATGATTCAAGCCTATACTGATCATGGTAAGATCCTCTTAAATGTCTTAGGTTGAGATAACATTTTTTAACTGATCATGTTTTTCTTATGGATCATAAGGGAGTTGGACGAGTGTGTGGGACCTATTCAAAGAGATGGAAGGAAATGCCATACTGCCAGATGCCATTATATGCTCATCCCTCATGGAAGCATTGAATAAAGGAAATCAACATGAAAGGGTCCTTCAGTTGATGAGATTCATGCACGATCAATGCATCCAATTGAACCAGAAAGCTTATTTTGCAATAATAGCTTCATGCAGCATGTATGTCTATCCACTCTCTTAAGTTGAACAAGCATGAATTGGTAATTACGCTGTTATGATCTGAACAAGGTTACTACGGTAACACCGGTGGTCGTTACACCCACGTCTCATATACTACTTTATCATTTTAAGTATGTTCATATACTATATCTTAGATTTTCCAAAGCGACCTTCATGATTTTTTTTGCATGTGAGTCCATAGTTTTTAGTATATTTTGAAAATACTTTCATATTTATATGTGTACATATTAACAATATACTAAAATAACAGTTCATACTACCTAAAAAGTGGTATATATACTACCGAAATATTCTTATATACTACTTCCTCCATTCATAAATATATTTTTAACTTTTATCTGAATCGGATGTATATACACACGTTTTAGTTTGTTTGTTTGCTCATTGCAGTCCGTATGTAGTCCATACTAAAATATCCAAAACATCTTATATTTGTGAACGGATGAAGTACATACTATGCCTACATACTCCCTAGTTTGACAGATACTACATACTCCCTCCGTAGTGAACTAAACGCTTTTATGTTCTTTACGGAGGGAGTACAACATACGAATCTCACTTGAGTGTAACTACCACCGGTTGCATGTAAAATATCCGGGGCACCTAGGTGCATGGGCAGCTTGTTTGGGTCCAACCCGTTATTGCATTTGGTTGCAAGTGGCGTGCATCACTCTTGATTAGTTTCCTAATTTGTTTGCATGCAAGACTATCCATGTATGAGATAGCATCAAACATCTGAAATTTGGTTCCTAATTAAATAACATTATTAGTTATGTTGGATTTCGAACCATTCTTGTCTATTTGAATCTGAGATACCCACATGTACGTGTTACCAATTTAGGACGACACAATAATAACATTTTTTGGTATACACATACCCAAGATACCCACTTGTACGTGTTATTAGACCGCGATACCAATCAGTGGGTATTATACCTAACGAAAAATATTTAGTGTTGGTGTTATACCTAATCAAAATATATACACTCGAGGTATTATACCTAATGAAAATATACACATCCTGAGATACCCATGCGTACATGTTTGTAACTCGGTCAAAATATGGATGTGCAAACCCTCCTAATTACAAATAGTTCCTTCTCTATTCCTAATGGGTATCATGTACCTTCCATCTATGAAACATGGAAAGAAATATGAGATAATTATTCATGACGCATTGATTTCTGATTTCTCTCTCCTATTATGTTTCTCAACATGGAACGTTGCCATGCATGGTATTTTTTATTTGCTGCTAACAAAATGTTCAAACAAGTGATGGCGACACTGGTGACTTTCCAGTTAAAATAGGATTGCACCAAGGGTCAGCTTTGAGCCTTTATCTTTTTTGCTTTGGTGATGGATGAGGTCACAAGGGATATACTAGGAGATATCCCATGGTGTATGCTCTTTGCGGATGATGTGGTGCTAGTCGAACAAGGGTTAATAGAAAGTTAGAGATGTGGAGACGAACTGATGTAGGGTAGAACCCTAGATGCCCGATCTTTCACGGTTGGTGGGAATCCTACGAAGAACACGAAGAACACGAGGAGAAACGATGAGGGGAAACACGAGAGAATCACTCAAACCAACAAGATCCGGTCACACATATGCTAGATCCTCGAAACAGAAAGAGTGATACACGATCCAAAGTCAACAAAGGACGATACAAAAGGTCTTCTCCGAGAGGAGGTCTTGAAGGGTCTTCCCGTGATGGGGTCTTGAATCCGCTTGGGGGATCTTCTCCGAAGAGGTCGTGAACTCCGATGGTGAAGTAACCAAGTGGATGAGCAAAGCTCTCACACAAATATGAGCTAATCCTTTGCTAACCCTAACTAGGAGGAGGTCTATTTATAGTGTAAGTGCAAAAGGGGCAGAATGAAAGGGTACATGGGTCTCGGGCCCGAAGCTGCGCACACACAGGCAGCGGATGTCCGGCAGCTAGCGGACGTCCGGTGGCTCGCGAGGGCCCGGACGTCCGGAAGGCTCGGACTTCCGCTAATTATGTTCTGTAAACGTTGCACCGGATGTCCGGTCGTCCGGTCGCCGGCCGTCCGGTCGCTTCGGACTTTCGCAGAATCGACTCGGGTGTGGAAAATGCCGGTCGTCCGGTGGGAGCCGGACGTCCACTCGCTGGGAAGTTCTGCCGGTCGTCCGGAGGAGGCCGGACGTCCGCTCGCTGTAGCTCTTGTCGGCTGGGACTTGGGTCGGCTGGGCCTTCAGGCGTCAGACGTCCGGTCCTGGTCGGACGTCCGCTGGCTGGAGCGTCAGGCGCCGGACGTCCGGTCCTGGGTGGACGTCCGCTCGCTGTAGCTTCTTCGGTAGCTCTTCTTCTTGTCCTTCATGCTCGGTGTCCTCGCCGTCTTGTCCATTGGGTGTAGCTGCTCCGTGGCCTTCCTCCAAGTACCTGATCACACATAGTGTTTCCGCTTGAGGTAGTAGCCATGTCTCATGTGTAGAAAGTGGTAGTTCGGAGAGGAGCGAGTTCTCCTTATCTTCGATAGCCTTTGCTCGAGCTCTTGTCATTGGTTCAAGTGGTGTCGTAGGAGATGCAGATACATCCATGGGGATGATCGTGGGATGCTCCACATCATCTCCCCCCCTTGGGAAAGATCCGACCTTGAATCAAAAACTTCATCACGATGGTATGGCGAGAGGTCTTCGACATTGAAGATGTCACTCACATTGTACTTGTCGCTTGGGAGGTCGATCTTGTAAGCGTTGGTGTTGTAGCGTGGTAGCACCTTGAAGGGTCCATCGGCTCGGGGTAGAAGTTTGGACTTGCGTTCGTTGGGGAAGCGTTCCTTGCGAAGGTGTAGCCACACAAGATCTTCGATGTTGAATATCATGGGTTGCTTGTTGATGTTGAGCTTGGTCGCGAGTCGTTGTACTTGGCGCTCGATGGTGTGCCTTGTATCTTCATGCATCTTCTTGAGGTAGCTTGCTTATGCACTCGCGTCCATGTTGGTGCGCTCTTGTAGTGGAAGAGGAAGAATGTCCAATGGGGACAATGGGTTGAAACCGTAGACGACCTCGAAGAGGGACTTGCCGGTAGTCGAATGTCTTGCGCGGTTGTAGGCGCACTCGGCGATAGGTAGGCACTCCTCCCACTCCTTGATGTTCCTCTTGATCAACACGCGTAGTAGAGTGGAGAGTGTTCGTCACCTCCGTTTGGCCGTCGGTTTGAGGATGGTATGCCGAAGAGAACAAGAGCTTGATTCCGAGCTTGGCGCATAGAGTCTTCCAAAAGTAACTCAAGAACTTGACGTCGCGGTCCGAAACAATCATCTTTGGCACTCCATGGAGGCGCAAGATTTCCCTACAAAAAAGATTTGCAATATGTGAAGCATCGTCTATCTTGTTGCATGGGATAAAATGAGCCATCTTAGAGAATCGGTCCACAACAACAAACACGGTATCCTTTCCATTTTGAGTTCTAGGCAAACCAAGTACAAAGTCCATGCTAATGTCTTCCCAAGGTTGGTATGGAATAGGAAGTGGCATGTAAAGACCGTGGGATTGAGCTTTTGACTTAGCTTTGCGACATGTCGAACATCGGTTGGTGAAGCGTGAGACGTCGCGGAACATCTTGGGCCAAAAATAGTTCTTGGAGAGCGTAGCGAATGTCTTGTCGCGTCCAAAGTGTCCCATTAGTCCTCCATGAGATTCTTGCAAAAGTAACAAACGAAGGGAAGACTCGGGGATGCAAAGTTTGTTAGCTCTCATAAGATAATCATCCTTGATGTAATAGCGTTCCCAAGATGTATGCGTCAAACACTTGGCATAAGGAATTGCAAAAGTAGAATCATGCGCATACAAGTCTTTTATGTGCTCGAAACCAATGGCATTTAATTCAAGTTTGGTGACAAGCATGCATATGCGGGAAAGAGCATCCGCCACAACATTTTCCTTACCTTTGATGTACTTGATGACATAAGGAAATGACTCGATGAATTGACTCCACTTAGCATGACGCTTGTTCAACTTAGTTTGACCCTTTAGGTACTTGAGCGTTTCATGATCGGTATGGATGATAAATTCATGAGAGCGAAGATAATGTTCTCATTCACGCAAAACTCGCACTAAAGCATATAGCTCTTTGTCATAGATGGGATAATTGAGTTGCGCTCCGGAAAGTTTCTCACTAAAGTATGCTATGGGGCGCTTCTCTTGCGTTAACACACCTCCTATGCCATTACCACTAGCATCGCAATGAATTTCAAAAGGTTTGTCAAAGTTGGGTAATGCAAGCACAGGAGCATGAGTAAGCAAATTCTTAAGCTCATTAAATGCGGTATCTTGGGATGGTCCCCAAACAAAAGGCGCATTTTTCTTACTCAAAGAATGTAAAGGTGAAGCAATGGTGCTAAAATCCTTCACAAATCTACGATAGAAACCGGCTAAACTGAGAAGACTACGCACTTGTTGCAAGTTGTTTGGTTGGGGCCAAGTTTTAATAGCATTGATCTTAGATTCATCTACATGAACACCCTTAGAAGACACAACGAAACCCAAGAAAACAAGCTTATCAACACCAAAAAGGCATTTGTCCATATTAGCATAAAGGCGCTCTTTTCTAAGAGTTTGCAACAAGGTTCTAAGATGGGTGACATGATCTTTGAGAGATTTGCTAAAAATAAGAATATCGTCAAAGTAGACCACAACAAATACACCAATATAGGGTCGAATAACAAAATGCATGACTCGCATGAAAGTACCGGGTGCTTCAGATAAACCCATTGGCATAACAAGCCATTCATTTAAGCCAAATTTGGTCTTAAATGTGGTTTTCCATTCATCACCTTCTTGGATGCGTATTTGATAGTAGCCACTCTTAAGATCAATCTTAGAGAAGATGGTGGCTCCGCTAAGCTCATCAAGCATATCATCTACGCGTGGAATAGGGTAACGATATCTAACGGTGATAGCATTGATGGGACGGCAATCGGAACACATGCGATAAGTGCCATCTTTCTTAGGAACAAGGATTACCTGTACGGCACAAGGGCTCAAGCTTTCACGTACATGACCGTTGTCGATGAGTTGTTGTACTTGTCGTTGGATCTCCTTAGTTTCCTCGGGGTTGATGCGGTAGGGAGCCTTGTTAGGTAGAGGTGCTCCGGGGATGAGGTCGTTCGGTGTTCGATGCCTCGTGGTGGAGGGTAGACCCCGAGGTAGCTCGTCGAGGAAAACATCGTGGAATTCCTGCAAAAGAGAAGACAACACTAAAGGTAGATTGTGAGAGGTGTTAGTTTTTGGTGCCTCGTCCTTGCACAAAAGGACATAGTGTATAACACTTGATGGGTTCTCACACACTTCTCTCATCTCACTTTTGGTGGCAAATAGGACTAAGTTTTTCTTGCCGCTCATCGTGGAGGCATTCGATTTTGGCTTGTGGCGCTCACTCTCTTTTGGGTGGGTCGCTCTCTCACTCTTTTCTCCATGATGGGTGGCTTGCTTGTCGGCGATCACTTGACTTGGAGACATAGGTTGTAGCACGTACTTCTTTCCTTTCATCTTGAAGCTATAGTGATTGGTACGCCCGTTGTGGATGACGCCTCGGTCAAATTGCCATGGCCGTCCAAGAAGGAGGTGGCAAACGGACATCGGAACGATATCACACTCCAAGTGTCTTCATATGCTCCGATCTTGAAGGAGACTTTCACCGTATGCTCGACTTGGATAGTGCCAGAATCACTTAGCCATTGAACCTTGTAGGGGTGCGGGTCCTTCATCTTGACCAATTGGAGCTTGGAGCATAGTTCTTCACTTGCCAAGTTATGGCAACTACCTCCATCGATGATGACCTTGACGGACCTTCCTCTTGATGCCGGCCTTGGTGTGGAAGATATGGCATCTTTGGTCTTCGTCTTGTTGATGTTGAAGAGTCAAGACCTTGGAGACAACGAGAGCGGGGCTCGAATCCTCCTCACAAAAGACTTGATTATCTTCATCTTCGTTCACGCGCCGGTGCATGGCCACTTGCTCAAGGGCTTCCATCTCTTCTCTCATGGAGTCATAGGTTCCGTCGTCGTTGAGGATCATGGTGCGCTTGTTGGTACACTCAAAGGACTTGTGGCCTTGGCCGCCGCATGTGAAACACTTGATGGAACTTGTCTTGACGGTCTCATCGGTTGGAGTAGATGATGAAGCTCTCGGCTTGAGGTTGCTTGTAGTAGGAGGACGACTTGAGGTTGTCGAAGTTTTCTTGTAACTTGACTTGTCGCCGTTGCTTGTAGATGGCTTGGTTGAGGTAGAAGGTGTTGGAATCGTTGAATCTTGGTTGTTGGAGAAGCCGTAGCTCTTGGAAGAGTACTTGGCATACTTGAAGTCATCTTGCACTTGACGTTCCGCCTTGGTAGCTTGATGCACTAGCTCAATGAGGTTGGAGTAGGGTTGGAAGTCGGCAATCTTCTTGATGGGATGATTGAGGCCATTCAAGAAACGGGCCATAGTTTGCTCATCATCTTCCGTGACACTGGCTCTTATCATGGCAATCTCCATTTCCTTGTAGTATTCTTCAACGCTTTTTGTTCCTTGCTTGAGGAGTTGGAGTTTCTTGAAGAGGTCGCGGTTGTAGTATGTTGGCACAAAGTGTGCTCGCATGACATCCTTCATTTGATCCCATGCGGTGATTGGTGGTTCACCTCTTGCTTCTCGGCGCTCAAGGACTTGTTCCCACCATATGAGCACATAGTCTTGGAACTCAAGGGATGGCATGGCGATCTTCTCCTCTTCCTCATAGTTGTGCAAACGAAAGATCTTGTCGACCTTCAATGCCCATGAAAGGTACTCTTCGGGATCATTGCTTCCATTGAACTTGGGCATGGTGAACTTGAGCTTGCCGTAGCGTTGCTCTTCATTGTGTTGGGGTCGAGGATGATGATGACGCCCTTGACGTGGATGATAATCAACCTCATATTGCTGTTGGCGTGGAGGATTTCCTTAGTCATCATGCTCTTGGTGAACTTGAGGTTGTGGAGGAGCTTGTCGAGCTTGTGGAGGAGCTTGAGGAACTTGATGATGCACTCTTGCTTGGTAGTTTCGCTCTTGAATTTCTTCTCGAAGTGCTTCTTCTTTATTGCGCGTATCTCGGTTGCGGTTGGCGACGGCTTGACTTGACTCTCAAAGGGCACGTTGCGCCTGTTAGACCTTTCAGCCTGAGCATTGATAGATGTGGATGACACTAGGAGAGTTGGGACAATTTTCGTTGGTTTATTTCTCACACAATGCCATACCAACCCGAGGGGTTGGGGATACATATTTATAGGCTGCTAGCCAGCCAAGGCATATGCTAAGATGCTGCCAAGATGCCAGTCTAAGATGCTAGTCTAAGATGCTAACTGACAGTCCTTGATGGTAAGGACAGAACTCTATCCTAACAGCCAGTCCTTGATAGTCCAGGACTTTATCCTTCTAACTGCCACAAGGACCATGTGCTGCAGCCCCACAAGGACCCTAGTACACAGACTTATCCATCATTCTCCCCCTAAGTCTTGTACGTCGTCTTGTGGGAGAGTTGAATCATCCCAATCCTGGAGCAAAGTTCGAGGAACTTGACCCTCCCAAGGGGCTTGGTGAGCAGGTCTGCGAGCTGATCCTTGGTGTTGATGTAGCTCGCCTCGATGCTCCCTTCTTCCACACAGCTGCGGATGAAGTGATACCTCAGTCGGATGTGCTTGCTCCGTTCGTGGAACACGGGGTTCTTTGCCAGGGCCAGGGCGGACTTGCTGTCCACCAGGAGCTGCACCGTTCTGGTGTCTTGAACGAGAAGATCACCAAGCAGTCGAGCAAGCCAGAGCGCCTGAGTATAGGCGGTGGAGGCCGCTATGTACTCAGCCTCACAGCTGGACAGGGCCACCACCTGCTGCTTGACTGATTGCCAGCTCACGAGACACTTGCCGAGGAAGAGGAGGATCCCGCTCGTGCTCTTGCTGGTGTCGATGTCGCCGGCGTGGTCGCTGTCGCTGTACCCGACGAAGTGTGCCGCCCCAGGACACCTAGGGTAGTGGAGGCCGTGGTCGAGGGTCCCTGCTATGTAGCGGACGATCCTCTTCACTGCCTGCTGGTGTTCCGACGTTGGTCGCTCCATGAACCGACTGACATAGCCGACGGAGAATGCCAAGTCCGGCCGTGTGTGAGTGAGGTAGCGAAGGCTCCCCACAAGGCGTCGGTACTGCGTAGCATCCACTTCCTCCGTCGTGCTGTCGCGGCTCAGTTTCAGCCTCTCCTCCATCGGAGTGAGAGCTGGATGGCAGTCGGTGAGCCCAGCTAGCTCAACGATGCGCTTGGCGTAGGCGGACTGTCGAAGCGCGATCCCGGAGTGGTCCTGGTGCACCTCAATCCCTAGATAGAAGGAGAGGAGCCCCAGGTCACTCATCTGGAACGTGGCCTTCATGTCTTCCTTGAACGCCGCCACCTCTGCACCTTTGGTGCCGGTGATCACCAGGTCGTCAACGTAGACGCCCACCAGCAGGGCCTTTCCTCCACTCCCCCGTCGGTAGACGGCAGCCTCATGCGGGCTCTGCTCGAAACCCATCTTCTTCAGCGTGGGAGTCCAGCTTGGCGTTCCACGCCCTGGGTGCCTGCCGCAGGCCATAGAGAGCCTTGCGCAGGCGGAGCACCTTGCCCTCCTGGCCGGGAATCGTAAACCCAGGTGGCTGATGCACGTAGACTTCCTCCTTCAAGTCGCCGTTGAGGAATGCCGACTTAACGTCCATGTGGTGGACACGCCAGCCCTCCTGGGCAGCCAGCGCAAGGAGAAGTCGCACGGACTCCATCCGTGCCACGGGAGCGAAGGCGTCGTCGAAGTCGACTCCTTCCTGCTGCAAGAAGCCTCGGGCCACCAGGCGAGCCTTGTGCTTGATGATGGCGCCGGCTCCATCCCTCTTCAGCTTGAACACCCACTTAAGGGTGATTGCGCGATGACCACGGGGGAGGTCAGCGAGCTCCCAGGTGCGGTTTTGCTCGACCGCATCCATCTCCAACTGCATTGCGGCGCGCCATGCCGCATCTCTCTCGGCCTCTGCAAAGGACCGTGGTTCGCCGTCCTCACACGCGAGTTGTAGCTGCGCCTCCAGGTCACGTGGCATCAGTCCCGGCACCGGCTGGTCGCCGAGTAGATCATCCATCGTGCGATACCGCAGCTGTTCACCTCCATACCATGCGTCGACCCGCTCCTCGTCGTGAGTGAGCGGGGAAGCGAACTTCATCGGGTTGTGCTCTGCGTGAGCTGGTGCTGATGAAGACAAGCCCGGAGTGGCGACCGCCGGGGCTGGAGTATGCGGCATCGCCGGTTGTGGTGTCGTCGGTGTAGCAGGCGCCGGAGTCGATGTAGTTTTGGGGGCCGGGGTAGACGTGCCCGGTGAAGAGGAGCTGCTTGCTCCCCCAGCTTCCTTGAAGTGAGCGTACTCGACAATGAAGTCGTCATACGTCGGCGTCGAGCCGTCGTCCACCGCCTTGTCCCATTGCCACCCTCGCCCTTCGTTGAACACGACGTCTCGCGCTGTGCGCACACGTTGTGTCTTTGGGTCGAGGATGCGGTAGGCCTTTGAGCCCTCCGCGTAGCCGATGAAGACTCCCGGAGTGCTCCTGTCGTCGAGCTTGCCGATGTGGCCGAGCTCCTTGGCGAACGCAAGGCAGCCAAAGACCCGCAAATGAGAGACCGCCGGCTTCCGCCCATGCCAGGCCTTGTACGGAGTTCTGCCGTCGAGTGCCTTAGTAGGAGAGCGGTTGAGGATGTAGACGGCCGTTAGCACCGCCTCTCCCCAGAAAACAGCCGGCATCCCTCTCTGCTTGAGGAGAGCCCGAGCCATCCCCACAACCGTCTGGTTGCGCCGCTCGACGACGCCGTTTTGCTGCGGGCTGTACGGCGCGGAGTAGTGGCGCTGGATGCCCTCATCGGCGCAGTACGACGCGAATTCAGCCGCCGTGAACTCGCCGCCGTTGTCAGTGCGCAACACGCGCAATTTGCGGCCGCTCTCCGCCTCCACACCAACCTGCGCGCGCCTGATGGCGTCCGCCGCTTCTCCCTTACTGCCGAGGATCATCACCCACATGTAGCGGGAGAGATCGTCGACGAGCAGCAGGAAGTAGCGTCGACCTCCTGGTGTGGCTGGCGTCACCGGGCCGCACAGGTCTCCGTGCACGAGCTCCAGCTTCTCCTTAGCCCGAAAACTCGCCTGTTGGGGAAAGGGGAGTCGTCTCTGCTTTGTTAGTACGCAGATGTCGCAGAACTGCTCCACATGGTCGAGGCATGGCAGGCCTCGCACCATCTCCTTGGCACTTAGACGCTTCAGGGCCTCAAAGTGAAGGTGCCCAAAGCGCTCATGCCACTGCCACGCCTCGTCGTCTCGACGGACAGCGAGACAGACCGGTTGTGCCACCTGCACATCAAGGACGTAGAGTCGATTTTCACCTCTGGGCACCTTGGCGAGAAGGCGACGCTGGCGATCCCAGATGCGTAGGACCCCATGCTCAATCAGCACGCGTGAGCCGTTCTCATCCAGCTGTCCCAAGCTGATGATGGAATTCCTTAGCGCGGGGATGTAGTAGACACCGGTGAGCAGCCGGTGCTCTCCCATCTTGGTGGTGAAGATGACGGAGCCGACGCCCTTTATCTCCACAGCGGAGGCATCCCCGAACTTGACGGAGCCTCGCGCATCGGAGTCGAGCTCGGCGAAGAATTCCCTTCAACCGGTCATGTGGTGGGTGGCGCCGGTGTCGAGGCACCACCCCGTAGCCTTGTCCTTCCCGGAGCCATCGCCGAGAAGAGCGTGTGCTTTTGGCTCATCGAGGTGGATGAAAAGCCTTTGCGACTGGAGTCGCCGAGGGTAGCTCAATGCTTGCATGCGCCATGAACAGAGCCGTCTCCTCCTCCTTCGCCTGTGCGACGTGAGCCTGGCCTTGTCGTGGTTGCCGACACTCATTGGCCCAATGGCCAAACCGGCCACAGTTGTGGCAACTGTTGTCTTGTGCCGGCTTGGGCTTGCCAGCGGCGCCGTCCTTGGCGCCTCCGCGGGCGTCACCTTCGGCACGTCCTTGTGCCCTGCCCGGGGGGCCTCTTCGCGCCTTACGCTGCTTGCCACGCTTGCGGCCGCCCGTCGAGGAGGAAGGCTCCCCCTTCTTCCTGTCACCAAGGCTGGGATCCCACTGCTCCCGAGTTAGGAGCAGCTTCCCGCCGGTGGTGACGGGCCCCGAGGGGGGCTGTGGCTCGTCGGTGTCGACGACCTTGAGTCGACCTATCGCCTCCTCGATCGTCATCGTGGAGAGGTCCAGCAACGACTCGATCGAGCGAGCCATCTGCTTGTACTTCTCGGGAATGCACCGGAAAAGCTTCTCGACAGCTCTCTCCTCGGTGTAGGTGGCATCGCCAAACTTCACCATCTTCTGCAGCAGAGTGTTGAGACGGAGAGCAAAGTCATCAACGTCCTCACCTGGCTTGAAACCCAGGTTCTCCCACTCCTTACGAAGTGCCTGCAGGGTGGACTTGCGAGCACGGTCGCTGCCGATGCGTGCTGCGGCGATGGCGTCCCAAGCCTCCTTGGCAGTCCGCTTGTTGGAAAGCGAGAACTGCATCTCGGGCGGGACTGCGGCGATGAGGGCGTCCAGTGCCCGTCGATCCTCTAGGTGGTCGACGTTGCTGTCCTGGACTGCCTCCCACATGCGCCGCACCTGGAGCCTGACCTTCATGATCCCGGCCCACTCGACGTAGTTGGTTTTAGTGAGGGTAGGCCACCCAACACTGGAACCAACATCCCTGACCACAGTCCGGACCTCGTAGAGGCCGCGGTCCTGGTCGTTGCAGCCGCCGTCGCGGTGCGCGCCTCCACTTGGAGCGCGGGCGTGCTCGGCTGCCCACTGCGCCGTCCGCTCCTGCGCCACTTTGGCGCGATCTGCGTCGGCGCCGTCGTCCGCAGGCGCGGAGCTGCTGGAGCTGCCGGGGCTACCGCGGAGTGCCTTGGCATCCGCCGTAGCCTCACGGGCTGCTTCTGCTGCTTCTACCTCCGCCCTGGCTGCTTCTACCTCCGCTCTGGCTGCTGCCAGCTTCGCTGCAGCCAGCCTCGACACTCTTGCCGCCGCAACAGCCGCTGCTACAGCCGCTCGCTCACGCTCCTCTGCCACGGCGCGCTCGGCCTCTTGCCGGCGCCGCATGCTCGAGGTAGCCGTGTGCTGAGAGCGACCTGCAGACATGGCTCGCTGCAGGGGGGCTGTTGCGTGAAGAGGAGGCTGATGAAGACGAGCTGCTGCTCGACAGTCCGGAGAGAGGAAGGTAACCAGAGGCAGACGGAGCAGCTGCTGCTACCGACTTGGGCTGCTCACAGGAAATGCTCAGGGTGCAGGTTAACGAGGCTCTGATACCACTTGTTAGACCTTTCAGCCTGAGCATTGATAGATGTGGATGACACTAGGAGAGTTGGGACAATTTTCGTTGGTTTATTTCTCACACAATGCCATACCAACCCGAGGGGTTGGGGATACATATTTATAGGCTGCTAGCCAGCCAAGGCATATGCTAAGATGCTGCCAAGATGCCAGTCTAAGATGCTAGTCTAAGATGCTAGTCTAAGATGCTAACTGACAGTCCTTGATGGTCAAGGACAGAACTCTATCCTAATAGCCAGTCCTTGATAGTCCAGGACTTTATCCTCCTAACTGCCACAAGGACCATGTGCTGCAGCCCCACAAGGACCCTAGTACACAGACTTATCCATCAGCGCCTCCAGTGCTCGAGCTTCCCGTTGTTATTGTTGAAGACGTTGAGCCTCGACATCTTGTTCGTCTTGGTGTTGGCGCGCTCGCTCTTCCTCTTGGTGACGTTGACGTTACCTTTCTTGTGCTTGTGCAAGAGTAGGTTGGTTTTGGCGATGACGATGTGCTTGCTCGTCGAATTGCTCTTGTGGATGTTTGCCGTGTAGAGGATTGCGAGTTGCTTGACGGTCTTGGCGCGTGGCTCGACGTAGAGTGTTCGATGTCGGTGTACTTGAGCCGGAGAGGGTGTCGTCGGAGTGTCGACTCGAGCGGCTCCGTCTTGAGTAGGACGGAGTGGTAGAAGAGCGGTTTACCAACAAGGCACGAATCTCGTCCATTCTTGCATCGTTCTCTTGTTTGTGTGCGTCGAGCTTGTTATCGAAGTAGTCTCTTGTTCGTTGCTCGGAGAGTCGCAAGTCGGTGGCGAGATTGTCGATGCGGTCGCTCATTGCTTGTTGTTCTTGATGCAAAGCTCTTTGTGCACCAAAGAGGTGGCTCTTGGTGACATAGGATGACATGTCGTCGTCTTGCTCGATGAAGAGTGGGTTGGTAGAAGAACTTGGCCTATCCATCATTCCAAGCAAATATGTGAGTGGGAGAAAGAGAAGAACTTATACCAAATGTACCTTGACCGATGTTGAAGATGGATCAATGATCACTCAAATGTGGAACAAGGAAATAGCACAATTGGTACCAATTCTTGTCGGTTCTCACACCTACACAAGTAAAAGCTTATGGTGGAGCTCGGTTAGGATGGTGGCACAAATTTTGATGCAATTGTTAGTGAGCCTCAATAATGTTGGAAAAGATTCACAAATTTGCAAATGCAACAAGTAGACCAATAGCAAGATATGGTACACGGAAACACACACGCAAATAGATAAGTGGGGTCGTGAACCAAGGAATGAGCTAAAATGTGGAATCCACGAAAATGCTCTTGTTGCACAACACTAGAGAGACGCTAGCACGATTGCACAATAGGCGGATACGAAACTTGTGCACAACCTACTAAGCAAAAATGCAACGACTTCTATCCCAAGTATGCTATATGTATTGGTATTCCGGTGATATGATCCAAGATGATCGAGTATGACAATCTTAATGTAGTATGATGCTATGGTTCTTGCTTATAAGCTCTTTGCTTATCTTTCCCTTTTCCTTAAAAGCTTGTTTGGCTCTTTCTCTTTTGAGCTCTTTTCTCATGCAAAACTTCACGAACCAAGATAGCAATTGTGTATGCGATGACAACTTTGTGACACAAGAGATGATACCAAGATATGCACCACGATGATATGGTATATATGCTATGGGAAGTATGATCACTAATGTGCACAAGTCACGTTGCCGGCAATACTCAAAGGCTAGTCTTGATGGGTAAGCAACGCAAAAGTAAGGCTATGTGGTTATCAATGCAATGTCAAGGAGTAGACAAAGATGTCGTCGAGGTAGTCGTTTGTAAGCAAGGACAGTTGTTGGCGATGACGAGTCCTTGACGAATGAGCGGTGGTGATGTTGATGTCGAACCGTACCTATATAGCCGAAACACAATAGGACACCGGAACCACAACTCAAATTCTCAAAAGAAAACACGTCAAAATTGTCGGGGTTGATACCGGGTAAGCGATGGTGGTGCTTGCGGAAAGTGGTGGTGGTATGCAGAATGGTAGTGCGTATGCGGAAGTGTAGGTGGAGAGGCGGTGGTGGCCGAACTGAAATTATTCAGTTTCGTCAGGGAACAGCGGACGTCCGGTCGGGGAGCGGTTGTCTGGTTGTCGGACGTCCGGTGGCTAGCGGACGTCCGGTGCCTGGGCGATTTCGGGCACGGGATGAACAGCTAGGGTTCGTGGAGGAAGTGGCGAAATTTGTCAAATCCGGGCTATTTTGTGGATGGAAATGGTGGAGATGATGGGGGAAAGCTAGATCCACTCGTGGCAAAGCAAATCCATGGATCAAATCCAACAAAACTTCATCACACCAACAAATCACAAAAAAATTTGGGGCTATTTTTGGTGGGGATTTTCTAAATTAAGGACGAAATCAACAAAACAAGGCTAGAAAACAAGGGGTAGGGGCTCCAAATTCGTGATCAACGTGGCTCATGATACCAAGATGATGTAGGGTAGAACCCTAGATGCCCGATCTTTCACGATTGGAGGGAATCCTATGAAGAACACGAAGAACACGAGGAGAAATCACGAGGGGAAACACGAGAGAATCACTCAAACCAACAAGATCCGGTCACACATATGCTAGATCCTCGAAACACAAAGAGTGATACACGATCCAAAGTCAACAAAGGACGATACAAAATGTCTTCTCCGTGAGGTCTTGAAGGGTCTTCCCGTGATGGGGTCTTGAATCCGCTTCGGGGATCTTCTCCGAAGAGGTCGTGAACTCCGATGGAGAAGTAACCAAGTGGATGAGCAAAGCTCTCACACAAATATGAGGTAATCCTTTGCTAACCCTAACTAGGAGGAGGAGAAGGTCTATTTACATGGGCCTCGGGCCCGAAGCTGCACACACACAGGCAGCGGACGTCCGGCAGCTAGCAGACGTCCGGTGGCTCGCGAGGGCCCAGACGTCCGGAAGGCTTGGACTTCCGCTAATTACGCTCTGTGAACGTTGCATCGGACGTCGGGAGACGACCGGTCGTCCGGTCGCTACGGACTTTCGCAGAATCGGCTCGGGTGTGGAAATGCCGGTCGTCCGGTGGGGGCGGGACGTCCGCTCGCTGGGAAGTTCTGCCGGTCGTCCGGAGGAGGCCGGACGTCCGCTCGCTGTAGCAGTCGTCGGCTGGGACTTGGGTCGGCTGGGCCTTCAGGCGCCGGACGTCCGCTGGCTGGAGCGTCAGGCGTCGGACGTCCGCTGGCTGGAGCGTCAGGCGCCGGACGTCCGGTCCTGGGCGGACGTCCGCTTGCTGTAGCTTCTTCGGTAGCTCTTCTTCTTGTCCATTGGGTGTGGCTGCTCCGTGGCCTTCCTCCAAGTACCTGATCACACATAGTGTTTCTGCTTGAGGTAGTAGCCATGTCTCATGTGTAGAAAGTGGTAGTTTGGAGAGGAGCGAGTTCACCTTATCTTCGATAGCCTTTGCTCGAGCTCTTGTCATTGGTCCAAGTGGTGTCGTAGGAGATGTAGATACGTCCATGGGGATGATCGTGGGATGCTCCGCATCACGAACTTTAGAATAGAAAGGGTTTAGTCTTGGTAGATCTAAAGCTGAGTACATGAGGTGCGGTTTCAGTATTAGTAGGCACAAGTGGTACCTCAGAAGGACAATATTTTTAGCGTACTCCTTTTTACATACAAATGGACATATTTTAAATATATACTAAAAACTATGGACTCGCTTGTAATCTGAAACACACAAGCGCCAGCGCGTTAACGAGGCGAGCGAGAGGGCAAATAGACAGGCAAATGTATACCTCGGAGGCGCGGGTGAGGCGATCGCCGCTCTCGCCGGTAGAGATGTTGAGGACGAGCTTCTGCACCTTGATGGGGTTTAGCTACTTCTTCTCCGTCGACTGCGAGTACCAAAACACAAACAACACCATACCGTCAGAACACCAGGAACCTGAGCAACCCACAAGATTTGGAAAAATTGACAAAGCGGAGGGGAACTCACCATGGCTGCAGGATCTGGGGTGCGGCGGCGAGGGAGAGGAGAGGGAGAGGGGGAGGGTTTAAAGCGTGGTGCGGGGCGGCGGCGGCAGGGGCTTTGTAGGGAGAGAGAGGAAACCCTAGCGCGGAGGGTGCTTATATGCCTACAATTATGTTCGTGCCCCCGTGTGCAGGTGTAGAATGGAGGGTGGTTTAGTAATGTTGGTTAATCTGGCTTAGGAGCGCTAAAAAAAGGACATGTAGCTTGCTTTGGAATCTTATATATAGTACTCCCTCCGTTCCTAAATATAAGTCTTTGTAGAAATTCGACTATGGACTACATACGAAGCAAAATGAGTGAATCTACACTCTAAATGCATCTATATACATTCGTAGGTGGTCCATAGTGGAATCTCTACAAAGACTTATATTTAGGAACGGAGGGTGTATATGAACGTACTCAAAAGTAATAATGTACTCCCTCCGTCCCTTACATTGTGGGACGAAGGGAGTAAGCACATATACTACCCCATGGTAGTTGAGACGTGGGTGTAACTAGACCGGGTTGTAGGATGTATTTTCCCCACGGAAACATAAAATGGTTTTGTACTCCTGGAAGTATATATTCCTGCTCCTCATACACCACACAGATAAACTGATTAAAGCTCTTAATTATTTTTGGCATATTTTGCTAATAATTACTAGATACCTAAGTGAGTTATATGAAAATAATTGCCAAGTCCATATATTTTACTTAGTTTACATATGACGCCTTTTTTGTACGTAGAACTGTTATATTGCAAAAACTAGGGACCTAAGTGACAATTTTTTGTACTACTTGTACTGGTGTATCTTACAGTGATTACTATGGTATATTTAGAATGATAGAGGTATACTATGGTATATTTAGAATGATGGAGGTATACTATGGTATATTTAGAATGATAGAGGTATAATAGATGCATATGAGGTACATTGAATGTGGGAGTACGTACTCCCAGGAGTACAGAAAATTAGTCCATATATCTTATATTACTAGACTTTTAGATTACCATGTCTATTTATCAGGTTATCGTTCGAGTCACTTGCAACTAGGTCTGCTGTCTTCTGAGGCAACCATGCCGAATATACACACCATGGTTAATAAATAGAAACATAATAAAGTTGAATATTTATTGGGATAGCAGCATAGAGATTTCTTGTGGTTAAGATGCCATCTAAATTGTGGTTGTTCAGTTTTTATAATAGCTGCATAGAACCGCCCTTGATGTATTGAATAGGTCAATGTTCATTTCTGTCGCTTAGTTACTTATCGACATTTTGCTTCCCCATAACAGGCTACGGGACTGGAAAACTGCAAGTGAAATAATTGAACATTTGGATTCCTCTCTCCCATCCATTTCTGTTGGGAAGCTAAACCATCTTCTGAATTTTCTTGGAAAATGTGGGAAGACAGAGAGTATGATGAAGGTACAATTGGTCTGCGTAACATAGCTTTCATACCAGAACCTTTTTTTGTTATTTCCAACTTCTTCTATGCAATTGATATAGATACTTCAGCATTATCTGTTTTCATAGACCATCAATTTGTTATGTTGTTCTGTATATGAAGCGGAAGTTGTGGCAACCAGTTCACCCAAAAAGCCTAAGCTTAGGGAGACGGTCAGACATTATATTCAAACACTCCCCCTCGCGTATGAACTGGGTTTGGAGATATGATGTGCGCATCGGAAGTAGAGGCAGATCACAATTATTTATTGCATGTACTGGGTTTTGAACCTAAATCTCTTGGATTCAAATTGTATGTGCATGACCATTTCATCCATCAACTCAAGCTTAGAGAGGGTTAGATATGACATTCTGAACATGTTTGTCGTTGCCAGTTATTCTATGGACACTTAGCAATATTTTTTAATGCATTATCACTTAGTGTTTTTGTGCTTACCATGATCAATTTAGACAGCATGGCTCCTCATTTAAAAAGAATGGACTGCTTGTGCATAATGGCTTGCTGGATCCCTATACAATCTTTCCCCTTGAAGTCTATTGTGTTTGGTTTGAGCCCAAGCCAACCTTGTCAAAAATTTGGCGAGCCAATATTTTGGCTAAGGTTTGTTTTCACTACTGTTGCAAGAACAATGAACTAGAGGGCATGCCAAAATTTTGGCAACTATCCATGAAAAGAGCCAAAATTGTTTTCATGACCAAAATTAGCATGGCTGATTTTGGTCATTAACCAGACAAACCCTTTGTTTTCTTGAATTTTGAGGCCCAAGTACCAATGTACATGTTGAAGTGTATATGTGGATTGCCTAGCCCTTTCCATCAGTTCGGACTTTTGGTTGCGTTGACTAGTGCATGAAGCTTAACATGGTATCAGAGGCTAAGGTCTTGAGTTCAAGTCCTAGCTTTCGCAATTTATTCAAAAATTGCTGCTGCCGCCCTTTGTGTCGGCGTATAGGGCTCTTGAGCCATACCTCTTGAGTCTATTCACGTGTTGACTTCCTGCGTCACACGTGAGAGGGGGTGTTGAAGTGTATATGTGGATTGCCTAGCCCTTTCCACCAGTTCGGACTTTTGGTTGTGTTGGCTAGTGCATGAAGCTTAACAATACATAGATAGATATTTACATACCCCCCTGTTCCAAATTATTTGAAGTTCCAGTTTAGTCCTAAGGGAAACTTCTCTATATTATTATTTGACCACGTCTGTAGAAAAATATAAGGACTCGACCTGGGTTGGAGATTACAGACTTATTAGTCTCATTCATAGCTTTTCTAAGATCTTGGCTAGGCTACTAGCCAACAGATTGGCGCCGCATATGAGGGAGTTGGTGGGTGCATCAGAGTGCCTTCATTAAAAAGGAGCTGCATTCATGACAATCTTTTGCATGTTCAGCATCTTATTAAAGTTCTTTATAGGAGGCACATAGTTGGCATATTCCTCAAATTAGACATCTCCAAGGCATTTGATTCTGTGAGCTGGATGTATCTTCTGGAAGTGATGTAATAGGGGCAAAGGTGTCCTGATCTTTCGATGAGAAAGTAGCTATCGATTTGAAGGAGTCGACTTTGACGATCCGACTACGAACATATGATGACGTCGGCCTGCAAAGACAGATCTGCGGCGTCAGACATCCGAAAGGCAACGGAAGCAGAAGACTACAAATATGTTGGTGCGACGCGTAATTACCGTGAGGGCGTCGAGCTCAGCCAAAGTCGAAGCCTCGCTCGCACGCCAGAGACGGAAGGACGGGCTGCTATGAGCGGGCGCGGGACCTTGTGCGGTAGCGGCAGCAGGTGCTGGTGGTGCGATGGTCATCGAGTTGCTCCGGACGAAGTTGGGCATGGGAAAGTCTTCTGACCCTTTGGGTTTTTCTTCGTCCAGTCGACAACAACCGGAACCAAGGCATGAACCGAAGATACCAATTCCACTCTGCAGGCAGCTACTGCTGCCTCGACTGCCGCTTTGATGACCTCAGATTTGATGACTTCTTCGGTCTCAGCTGCTCTTTTGTCAACCGCAAGCGCCACCTTCTCATCGATGTTCACCTGACTGAACTTCCTTTGCCTTCTGGCCTCTGGGTCCTCGTGGTAGTAGTACTTCCATGTGGTGTCGTCTCTGACGCCGTGCACACGTCCATACTGCGGCCGCTGGCCCTGAGGGAGTCCGTTCAGTATGTTCAAGGCCCAGTTGAGAGGGGTGTCCCACTTGGGCCTCGCCGACGACTGAGACGACGAGTCGCTTTCGGCCGCAAGCTTGTGTTGATTTTTTTGCAAAAGGAACGTTGACCGTTTAGAAATGTTATACTACAATGTGTAGTCGAATTGATCAGAAGCTAACATAAGGTGGTAATTACCAGTATTCTCATCAACTTCCTCGTGGGCTCGTCCGTGTAGAAAACCTTTTTTTCTTTGTCCCACTTGTACCGAGCCCTGATGAAGTCATGCTCCAGCGGGTTGGTGAACTCCGCCAAGGGGTCTGGGATCCCGTGGGCTTCACGTTCCGCGTCCTCCTTATCCCATATGGGTTTCTTGCCAATGTAACCATGGCTCCCGAGGCGGTGGTTCCCAGTGTTCCTTTGCGGAAGCCCCTTGAATTTCTCGGACTTGCGCTTGGCATCTTCGGTAGCACAAGTTTCCTTAAATTTTTCGTAGTCCTCTTCCGAAAGTGTGGGATTTTTCGCAAAAATCTTGGAGTAGGGTTCATTCTTGTTAGTCGAAAGTTTCACCCTGACTTTCCAGGCGGACAATGCGCCGCTGAACTTCCCCATGGCGGCGTTGTTCATCTTCTTCATGCCATCATCTTCCCACGGAACTTTGGTGTCATCCCGGCCGGGGAAATGGTATCTCTGGTGCAACTTCGTTAGGGGGAGGTGCTCCATATTTTTTGGTTTACTCCTTAAGTCCGTGGTGTTGATGCTTGCGACGTCCCGTAGGATGCATCCGAGTTGGTTTCCGTAGTTCTTGCGAGCTTCATCCGATGCTAGTGGCTCAAATTTCCCGTGCTGTGACCACCAGTCTGCCGGTGCCGAGCTTGTTAGGACGTCGTGACCTCGTACTCTTCTGCTCCGGCCCTGGTCTCGGCGCCGGTGGTGGTGTCGGGGTCGGGGTCGATGGCAGTAGCACTGTCCGCTATGATAAGGGGGCCCTCCAACCTTGTCTTGCCTGACTACACAAAAAGTGAAGGTAATCGTGTTCATGCTGTAAGGGACCGTCGACCTCATGATGATCAGAAGCCCCGGCTTCATCGTTGTTCGACATGTTTCCTACGTACGGTTAAGTTTGCTCGTTTAGTTCTCAAACTATAATCAAATGAATAATGACATAAAAAAGACCTATGGTTTGCCGGACTGCCGTTTCATTCCCGTCCCGGCAATTCCCTGGCATTGGATATGTCCTACTTTCTAGCGCCTGAAATTTGCCGGAACGGAAATGAATCAACATTCCGGCAAAACATTGGCCACTCGGAGTTTCCCTGCATATAGATCACTCAATGGATATCATCATGTAGTACTCAAAGGAGATCATCATTAATATAGGCCAACAAATTATTCAAGGAAACATAGGCCAACAAATTATTCAAGGAAACATAGGCCAACAAATTATTCAAGATAACAATAATAAAAATAATGAACCCTAGAACTCAATTCAAATTATGAACCCTAGCACTCAATTCATATTTCTGTCCTAATAAAAATAATGAACCCTAGAACTCAATTCAATCCAAATTATGAACCCTAGTACTCAATTCAATTTAAGTCATAAATTATGAACACTAGAACTCAATTCAACTCAAATTATGAACCCTAGTACTCAATTCAAACTATGTCATAAATTATGAACACTAGAACTCAATTCATATACTGAAAATTCATTTACTGATTTTTTTTATTCCTACTGCCATTTGAACCCGAGAACCCTAGCTAGAACTAAATTCCTACTGTCTGTAAATTGAATTTCTAATGAACCCTAGAACTAATTTCCTACGGTCTAAATTCCCCTAATGAACCCTAGAACTAAACCCCCCTAATGAAGCCTAGAACTAAATTCGCATAGAGAAGAGAGGGGGAGGGTAGAGAGAGGATGCTCACCGGAGCAGGGGCGACGACGTCGGAGGGCTACAGAGGGCGGAGGGGGAGGCGGTGGCCTGTGCTCCGGCGACCTCGGGTGCTCCTGAAGGTCCGCGGCGGCAAGGAGGGGCTCAGGGAAGAGGGCTCCGGCGAGGAGGGGCTCGGGGAAGACGGCTCCGGCGGCGAAGCGGCGACAGCGACGGTGAAAGAGGAGTGGGGGGAATCGGGGGGTGGGGTGGAGAGGAAACCGCACCCACTTACTAAGTTAAAATAGCAGTAGCGAGGGGTCCAACCCTGCGCTATAGCTAAGTTAGCTATAGGGCGGGTTGTGCTTTTACCGAACCTGCGCTATAGCTAAGTTAGCTATAGCGCGGGGTTGAAACGCATCGCTACTGCTATTTTAACTTAGAGGCAGACGCAGTTTCCTCTCCATTTTCCCCTCTCTCCATTCTTTCCTTTTTTTTCTTTTCATTTTCTTATTCCTTTCCCTCTCTCCATTTTGACTTAGGGGCAGGGTTGTACTGAGCTGGAACCATGGTGGGAAAGGGGATACAATATATAACTTAGGCGATATATTAGTGCATAACATATATATGTTACATCATTTGACCGATAACGCGGTCAAGTGCGTATACAAAATAGGTACAAATATAAATGTTGTTTACTCAGCGTCGACATTTTCATTTTTGAGTGAGCTTCTTTCCTTTCTTGTTCGTTGTCGAATAATTGAGCCCCTCGTTGTGACTTTTTCTATTCCATGGAGTACGATCTTTCTTTAGTAATGTAGTTTGATTCTTCTTTTGACGTACGCTTCATCGTCATCGTCATCTTCCCTCATAGGGTTGTCGTATTGGTCGTAATCTTCCTCGTTGGCGACTCCATCCATTCCGACGATGCTCCTTTTGCCTCTCCTCACGACAACACGGCTCGGATTGCTCGGGTCGGTTAGGAAGAAGCATTGTGTCACGTGCATAGCGTGTACCCATGGCTCATTTTTGGCGATGACGTTCACGGTAGCGCTCTTGGCGTTGGGTATGAACATGGTAGTGAAAAAACAGTTTTCTCTTTGGATGGACTTAGCCCATCTGACAGGGAACATCGTCACACTGGGCTGCCCAGAGTAGTCATGCTCCCAGATCTCTTCGACCCTTCCATAGAATCTTTCAGTTGTGTCGTTGTTGCCGGTCATGCATTCCATCGTCATCCTGAGTTCTGGTAATCATTGTTTATAGCTTTGGCCTCTGTGTAGAATGTGTATCCGTTGATATCGTACGCATGATAGGTTGCGAGGTTGGGCGCGGGGCCATGTGCTAAGGCGTATATGAGCAATCCGTCAGTAGAGCCCTCTTCCGGGGGATTAGCAAGAACATGTTGTTTGAACCAAGTCAAGAAAGTGAGTTTGTGCTCTCTAATAACTTCGGCGTTCGTCTTGCGTAGCCCCCCGTCACGGTATTTCTTTTTGATGGTTTCTTTGTGCAGTGTCACGAAAGGATCTAGCACTTCTAGGTGTTGTAGCACTACTAAGTTTGCTATGTCAAAGTCGTTGCGTCGACCCGAGTGGTCCACATGCAGTTCCCTCCGGCCGTTGGTGTGACCTTCACCTCCGAGCCTCCGAAGGTGCTTGTTGACGGCAAACCAACAACAGGGTCTCCGGCGCCTAAATAATTCTCGCATAAGGAGATGCACTCTTGGATAAGAAAGACCTGGACGATGCTTCCATATGGACGGGACATGTTACGAACGAATCCTTTGATGACCCCATTCATCCTCTCTAATGACATCATGCTGTGCAGGAATGTTGGCCCGAGGTCGATGATGTCGCCCACAATGTGGACACACAGATGCACCATGACATCAAAGAATGCGGGCGGGAAGTACATCTCAAGCTCATTTAGTACGACAACGATCTCTTGCTGTAGCCTTGGAGTTGCTTCACACTGATCGACTTTCGAGAGATAACGTCGAAAATGTTGCATAGACCAGTAAGCGTGTCACGGATGTGCTGGTCCATTATCCCTCTAATGGCAACAGGGAGTATCTGCGTCATCATCACGTGACAGTCATGAGACTTCATCTCGTTGAACCTTTTCTTCTTCGTGTCTAGAAATCTGCTCATCTTCCCACAGTAACCGGAGCTAACTTTGATTCCGGTAAGGAACTTGAAGAATTGATCCATCTCCTTCGGACTTAAAGTGAAGCAAAAAGGGGGGCAATATTTCTCTTCCTTCTTGTTAGACTTTTTTGCCCTGTCCCCTGCCTCCATCTCCGTCTTTGTGTCCTCCGTCGACTTTTTACGGGGCATGTGGAGATCTGCCCTGATTTTCAAATCTTCCAAGTCTTTTCTTGCCTTTGGCCCATCCTTGGTCTTGTCCGGCATGTTCATCAGTGTCCCAAGCAAACTCTCGAGGACATTCTTCGTGATATGCATTTGATCAAGGCAATGAGGCGTGTCGAGTTTGGGCCAGTACTCCAAGTCTCAGAAAACTGACCTCGTTTTCCATACCTTCAGCAGCGGCTCCGGTATTTTTTTCATCTTTCCCGGCGCAGGGCATGCTTCCCAGTTTTTGAACAACTCATGGATTTCGGCGCCACTCCTCTTACGTGGAGGTCCTCGATGCTCAGCCTCACCATTGAATAGATCTCCATGGTTTCTCCATGGGTCATCCTTCTCGAGCCATCTTGGATGCCCCATGTACACAATTTTCCCAGACCCCCATCTTTCATTAACTGCTGAGACGTTGTATCATCCGTGCACCGGGTGCATCCACAATATCCGTGGCACACCTGTCCTGTGAGATATTCGTAACCGAGATAGTCGTGCACCGTCGTCATCAGCGTGGCTCTCATATAGAAATACTCTCTTTTGCTGGCGTCCCATGTCTTGACCTGTGTTTTTCATAACGTGTCTAACTCCTCTTTCAGTAGCCCCTGATACATACAGATTAATATTATTTCCCGGTTGTTTCGGCCCTTGAATCAGCATGCTCATGTGTATGTACTTTGTCTTCATGCACAACCAGGGGGAGGTTGTATATCCATATAAACAGAGGCCATGTGCTCTGGTTGCCAAACGGATTCATGCCATTGGTACTCGCGCCAAGCACGATGTTCCTTGCATCTGTTGCGAAATATCGATATTCGGCGTTGAACGCTCTCCACTGGCTTGCATCCGCGAGGTGTCTCAGCTTCGAATCATCTGCATCGTCGGGCTTTTTCCTCTCCGCGTGGTAACGCATGAGCTTTGCTTCCTTAGGATCTACGAAATAACGCTGCAGACGGGGAGTGGTAGGTAAGTACCATACAACTTCCTAAGGACATTTCTTTTTGGCCTTGTATCGAGAAGCATTGCACACCATACAACAGGTTTTTTCCGCGTGCTCCTTCCGATAAATGATGTAATCGTTGATGCATGCGTGGTATCTAATGTGCGGCAGATCAAGAGGGCACACGATTTTCTTGGCCTCATCGACACTAGTAGAACACAGGTTCCCTGCGGGGAGAACCTTCTTTAGATACTTGAGAAGCTCATCGAGGCTTCTGTCGGTCCATTTGTTTTTAGCCTTCGTCTTTAGAAGTTCCAGCGATTTGTTTTTAGAAGTTCCAGCGTGAAACTCAAGCGGGTCACCTCTGGATCGCAACCACCATACAATGGAGTCTTCGAGTCCACCTCCAGTTGCTCAAGCTTGGACTCCTCTCTAGAAGCAGCTCTGTCGCTAGTCGTCTTCTTGCGAAGCAGGTCTCGAACATGAGCTTAGACTCCTCTCTAGAAGCAACTCTGTCGCTAGTCGTCTTCTTGCGAAGCAGGTCTCGAACATGAGGGTCCTGCATGATTGAACTTAGTACCGAAGAAGGTTGTGGCGTGTCCGCGGCTTCTCCGTCATGTACGGTCTCTTCTCCGCCGCCGTGTCCAGCCTCTTCTCCGCCGCCATGTCCGGCCTCTTCTCCGCTGCCATGTCCAGCCTCTTCATTGCCTCCATGTCTGACCTCTTCTCCGTCGCCATTATTGGTCATCTCTTCGTCTGGCCCAATGTCCAGCCTCTTCATTGCCTCCATGTCTGACCTCTTCTCCGTCGCCATTATTGGTCATCTCTTCGTCTGGCCCAATGTCGTCATTGGCCGCCCCATCGACGTCATCATCTTCACTTATCCACCGAGTATAGCCATCCATGAAACCATGCATGAGCAGGTGCGCTTTCAAACGGCCTCCCTTAAAGGGGTCGAGCAAGACTCCTCCTTTGCATCTTCGACATGGACATAGAATCTCCTTGCGGTTATTTTCATACATGTCGTGCACCGCGGATCGCAACCATCTTTCCACCATTGTTCCACTGACCTTCATGATCGCCTGCGCGGTATAATTAATAAGCAAAAGGATTATAAACGCATCCATGCATCAAAGTCATACAAAAATTCGACATGACCTTCCCTAAAAAAGGACATATAGAGTTTGCCCGAAATTCGCCGAAACGGAAATAAATCGACATTTCGGCAAAACATAAGCAACTCTCATGTCAAACACAATTCGACAAATAAACATATAGGCGGCAACTCATGCCACACTCACAATTTTCATCATATCGCCCTATTCGGTCATATCGGTCACATATTTTCCAATAATTCTTCCAAATCACAATTTTTTACTCACCTAGCTATTTCGAGAGAGAAGCACGGTGACTAGATGACTTTACTTCATTAAAGAATAAATCTAGTTGGGGATGATAGAGCTAGCTAGTTGGGGAAGGAGAGATGACTAGTGGAGGGAGGAGAGAAAAGTGAGGAAGAGAGAAAAGGGTTGTATTAATGGAGATGGTGGACGGGGCATTAAAGCAGAGAGAAGAGAGGTAGGAGAAGGAAGAGAGAAGAAAGCTAGGTAGTAGTAATGGGGGAGAAGAAAGTGAGCGAGAAAGTGAGGGAGAGAGGAGGTGGAGGGGGGAGGGGGGAGAGGGGGATTGGGGAAAGGTGGCTGTTGTGCCTTAGCAGCAACGCGGGTCCTGTATAGGCAAGACGCGTTGCTGCTAAGCGGGGCCCACCAGGTGGCATAGTGCAAGAGTAGTTGCAGCGGTGGGCTTTGGACACACGCTACTGCTAATAACTTGGAAGTAGTGCGGTGCGGGACAAACATGCTGCTACTTTGCGTACCCTGGTGGGTACTGCGGGGTCCACTTAGCAGCAACGTCGTCCTTCTTACCCGCGCTACTGTTAACTATGTAGCAGTAGCGAGTTTGATTAGCCCGCGCTACTGGTAAATAGCAGTAGCGCGCACGTTAGACCCGCGTTGCTGTTAAGCCTCTACCTATAAGCTTTTCCCGAGTAGTGGCTCTTGTACCAAGGTCACCATTGATAATGGTCGAAACACCCTATTGTGGCATGATTGTGGGCTGGCCGACGACCCTTTAAAGGCCGTACCCCAAATTTGTTTAAAAGCAGCGGGCCGTTTGAACACAACTTGAAAATGACAATTAGATTGGGTCGTTCACCAGACTAAGTGATGTGGTTGAGCTAGTGGACTTTGTTCACATTTGGAAGGAGTTGCAGAGGTGGTCCTTAACCCTTTGTGGCCTACTCCATATGCTGGATTCGCTCGCTTGATGGCGTGTATTTGGCCAAGTCCCTTATTTTGGTTGGTTCTTGGGTAGCTCA
The DNA here is from genome assembly GCF_002162155.2 of Triticum dicoccoides. NCBI lineage: Eukaryota > Viridiplantae > Streptophyta > Magnoliopsida > Poales > Poaceae > Triticum > Triticum dicoccoides. Next base: position 377,812,268 of record NC_041383.1, on the reverse strand, counting down.
TCTCCTTTTGTAGGAAGCAAGATATGGTAGCGAAGGTGGAGCCAAATGCCATTTTTTCTCTTGCTTGGCTCTTTCATAATCATGTCATCACCGCCGACTGTCGTAGCATCGAGGCTAGACAATGAACTTGTCGCACCGCTAGCCATATATGAAGACCACTACGGGGTGCGTGGGAAACTTGAGGTGGAGACACGCATTCCCGTTTGCCGTGACCCAACATGAAGTTACCTGAAAGCAACAAGAAATCAACAAGTATTGCAAGGAGGGAGACAAGTCACTCTTCATTCCAGATATTGGCCCCTTTGTGAGGGGGGAGGGGTAGTGGAGCGGGTACATGAAGTTACATCTACGCTCAACTATTTACAATCCTAACCCTAGATGAACTGATGTACCTGAGGGCGGGTTGGCCTTTTACTTCTGTAATATCCTGAGAATATGCGTGGATCCCACTTGGTGCTGAAGATGTAGTTTTCCCGAGGCACCGACCTGGTGGCATTCCTCAAGGTATTAACTTGGTGGAAATCCTATTGGGTTTCTGGTTGGTAGCAATCCCGCGGGGTGTCAAGTTGGTGGAGATCTCGAGAGGTTATAAGGTTTTCCGCAAAGTCTAGTAAGACATTGAGTCCAAGTAGCACATTGAACCTTCCCCGGCAGTAGCCCCTCGTAGGCCTGGGCGGTAAAGTAGCGCATGTCCGGGTCGATGCATGAATCCTAGAGGGGTTGGTGTGCTGACCGGATCTATGAATTTTGAGGCATGCGTGATGATGGTTGAATCCCACCTCTATGGTTCACTGGATTTACTCATGCATCCTTTTGATCCCATCACTAAGCATACTAGTGGTTGTATGATTGATGTAGCTTGCAAAACCTCTTGCTTGGTCGTTGACTTCGCGTCCTCAGTTAGCGCATGTCCGAGCCGATGCACGAATCCTAGAGGGGTTGGAGTGCTGACCGGATTAATGAATTTTGAGGCATGCGTGATGATGGTTGAATCCCACCTCTATGGTTCACTAGATTTACTCATGCATCCTTTTGATCCCATCACTCAGCATACTGGTTGTATGATTGATGTAGCTTGCAGAACCTCTTGCCTTGGTCGTTGACATCGCGTCCTCGGTGATTGGGCCCATGACCTCGGCTCCGCTACCCATGGTCGCTTTGGCGCGCACGATCCTGGTGTTCCTCCCGCATCACACGGGCTTGCGGATGCTATCCGTCTACCTTCACTCGGTAAATACCGTGAGGGCACAGTTGGGTATCTTCTTGGGTTGGCTTGAGTTGCCTCGTGTGCAGAATGCTCCTTGTTCTGTTGTTGCTCCCCTTACTCCTGGAGCAAGTACTTCCTCATGATGGCGTAGAGCCTCTTAGTTGTTGACCGTAGACTTTGATGCAACTTGGCGTAGAGGGCTGGGTCACATATCGCCAATCGCGTGGCGAAGCACACGCTCTCGTCGGTGATGGTGCAGATTTGACACTATATGCCGGTGAAGCGCTTTTGGAATGCTTTGATAGATTTGCGTGGATCTTGAATGAGCGTGTAGAGTTTGACGGCGGTCACCTCCTTCGTCTCATTCCCTTGGAAGTCAGCATGAAGATGCTAGCAAAGTTGTTCCCAAGTGCACCGATCTAGGAGCGAGCGCTAGGTACCACGACCGAGCCATCCTAGAGATCTTGAGAAGAAGGCTCTTGGCCATGGTGGTTTCGTCGCCTCGTGCCGCCTGCACGACTGTTGTTGCCGGACTTAGCGAGAGCGATCAGAGATGAGGTCGAGCGAGAGAGAGAGACGGAGGTAGACGAACGAGAGAGAGAGAGTCAGTTTTGTGCTGCCACCAACTGCGCAGCGTTTTCTGCTCTTACCTTTTCTTCTTATCTCTGTTACAAAATTGGAAACGACTAACTACCCCGGCCAGCTCGCTGTGATCCGGATTGGCCGCGCCATCCCGCAACCTCCAGATGCACAAGCGCGCTACGCTGACCGGGTTAACTATAACAGAAAGAACGGAGCGAGATCATGCGTACTGCACGTCCCCATCTACTACGTGCATGCTGCATGGAAGTGTCACATCTGCAGGCATGCAATGTTTATTTTAAGCAGAAAACTACATTAGCCTATGACGTGAGCTTAGCATGGCTAACATTTCTCCCCCCTAAGCTCAGCGTCCTTTGCTAATTACCTTCACTCCCAGCCTCTGACGCAGCTCGACGAACTTCACCCGACCCAGCGCTTTTGTCAAGGCATCAGCAACCTGATCATCAGTGCCAACGTGATCAATCTGCACCTCCTTTGTTTCAACACAATCTCGGATGAAATGAAACTTGATATCAATATGTTTGCTTCGGTCGTGGTGAACGGGGTTCTTGGCCAGTGCGATTGCAGACTTGTTGTCAATCAGAAGCTTGAATGAGCTTGCTTCTTCTTCTCCTCTCATCTCTGCAAGAAGACGGCTCAACCAAAGACCTTGGCAAGTGGCTGCGGCTGCTGCAACATACTCCGCCTCACATGAGCTGATGGCTACAATCTTTTGCTTTTGAGAGGTCCATGACACTGGGTTCTCACCAAGGAAGAAGATCTGACCCGAGGTGCTCTTGCGATCTCCAACATCTCCGGCGTGATCGCTGTCACTGTAACCAATCAGTTCAGCTTTGCCGGAGCCACGCCGGTAGCAGCAGCCATAGTTCAGAGTGCCGCGCACATACCAAAGGATTTGCTTCACGGCTGTCCAGTGAGTCACAGTGGGCTTCTCCATAAACCTGCTCACTATCCCAACCGCATGTGTGATGTCTGGCCTGGTGTGAACCAAGTATCTCAGGCTCCCAATCACGGTACGGTACAGCGAGGCATCAACCAATTTTGCTTCATCATCTTTCTTCAGCTTGAGCCGGCATTCCATGGGAGTTTGGCATGCATTACATCCATCCATTCCAGCCACCTCGAGCACTTTTTCTGCATAATTCCTCTGACACAAAGTAATGGAGTCTCTGGTTTGTGTTACCTCAATGCCCAAGTAGTAACTTAGAAGGCCAAGATCACTCATTTTGAAGAGCTCTTGCATCTGTCCCTTGAACTCGATGATGGATGCTTGGTCAGTGCCCGTGATGATGAGGTCGTCGACGTACACGCCCACTAGCAGGAACGAGTGAGCATTGCCACGGCGGTACACGGCGTGCTCCAGTGGACTGCGCGTGAACCCCAACATGCTCATGCTCTCGTCTAGCTTCGCGTACCAGGCCCTCGGAGCTTGCCGTAGCCCGTAGAGTGCCTTCCGAAGCCGCAGGACCTGCTGCTCCTTGCCGGCGGTGATGTACCCCGGCGGCTGCGCCACGTACACTTCCTCGGCGAGGTCACCATTGAGAAAAGCGGATTTTACATCCATGTGGTGCACCTCCCAGCCGGAGTGCGCGGCGAGCGCAAGAAGCAGCTGCAGTCTCCATGCGTGCCACCGGCGCGAAAACTTCCTCGAAGTCCACGCCTTCTCGCTGCACATAGCCTTTCGCCACCAAGCGGGCCTTGTACTTGATGATCTTGCCGTCCGGGTCGCGCTTGACGCGATATACCCACTTGAGACCGATCGCCGTGTGTCCACCTGGGAGCTGAGCAAGCTCCCATGTCTTGTTGTCGATGATGGACTGCATCTCGACGTCCATGGCGCCCTTCCATGCCTTGCTTGCGAGCGCCTCGTCCACGCCACGCGGCTCCTCGGCACTGAACAGGCAGCGCACGAGCAGGCACCGCTCGAACTGCTCACGCACCGCTTGATCCTCGGTCTCCTCCAGCACGCTCGTGAAGCTCCGGTAGCGAACTGGCTGCCCCGTTGGCACATCATGCCTGGAGTCATATGACGGAGGCGTGTCCCCACTAGCCCTCGGCGAGTCCATGCGTGTCACCGGCTTGTACTGCGATGACTCGGGCGCGTCCACCACAGGTGTGGCAACTGCAGGAGATCGCGGCGTCCCCAAGGCTGGTGTAGAGGGTGTCGCCGCGGTCCGAGGGGTGGCCAGCGGGGTGGTCGACCCACTGTCGATCTCCTGGACACCATCATCCATGGTGTAAACCACGGTAAATGTCACCGGCGCTGCGGTGTCCGCGCTCGTGCCCGGGGTGCTCCAAGTCCATGGCCTGCTCTCTTCAAATAAAATGTCACGAGTTACCTGAAGTTTTTTCGCCACTGGGTCGTAGACGCGATAACATTTGGCACCCTCCTCATAGCCAATAAACACCATGGGAGTTGAGCGATCAGTGAGCTTGGTCACCCCTGGTCCGAGCTTCTTCACATGTACTGTGCAGCCGAAGGTACGCAGGTGTTGCACGTTCGGCTTCCTGCCGTGCCATGCTTCATACGGCGTGACACCATCGAGGCTGCGGGTCGGTGATCTGTTGAGAATGTATACAGCCGTCCTCACTGCTTCGCCCCAGAACACAGCGGGCATGCCCATGCTCTTCAGTAAACACCGCGCCATCTCGACAACAGTCTGATTACGCCGCTCAACGACACCATTTTGTTGCGGCGAATACGGTGCAGTCGTGTAGTGCTTGACCCCGAGCTTGTCGCAGTACTCCACGAACTCACCAGAATTAAACTCGCCGCCCCGGTCAGACCGGAACGCACGCAACCTGCATCTTCCTTCAGTTTCAGCAGCAGCCTGAATCCTCTTGAAGCAGCTGAATGCCTCGTCCTTTGTCTTCAGTACGGCCAACCACATGTATCGACTGAAGTCATCAACTACAAGCAAAAAATACTTGTTGCCTCCAAGAGTGGGTGGACTGATCGGACCACACAAGTCAGTGTGGACAAGCTCCAAGCCTTGTTCGGCCCTGTACGCTGCTGCCTGCGGGAATGGTGCACGGTGCTGCTTGCCGAGGGTGCATCCGTCGCAGTACTCGTCGACGCGGTCGATCAGCGGCATCCCACGTACCATGCTTTTGGAGGACATGGCACACAGTGCCCTGAAGTGTAGATGACCCATCCTAGCATGCCAACGCCAGGTCTCGTCGTCGTTCTTCGTCAGCAGGCACGCCGGTGTGTCAATGGTGAGCACGGCAGTGTACAAACGACTGATCGAACGCCGGATGTGAGCCATCATGCGCCCGACGGTGTCATGAATTGTCATCAGTCCCTCATGAATCTGAATTCTGCACCCCCCTTCATCCAGCTGGCCAACTGAAATTATATTGCTGCTAAGACTTGGGATAAAGTAAACCTCTGATAGTGCGCGTTGGTTGCCGCTCTGTCCTCTGAAGATCACTGAACCTCTTCCTCGGATTGCAACGCGTGATCCATCTCCGAACTTTACAGTCCCTTGCACAGATTCATCAAGAGTACTGAACATGCCCCTGTCACCAGTCATGTGGCTTGTAGCTCCCGTATCAAAGTACCACAGCCCCGGCGGTGAGATCTCTGGATGCACTTTCTCTTCATTGAGATGAACTTGCTGGGGCGCCACGATGCTGGTGGTGAAACAAGTGGTGACCGCGGCCATCATAAGTCCCTCATGGTGCTCGTCGCCTTCGCGGACTAGATGTGCTTGCCCCTGCTTTGCACGTTCTTCTTCCGCCTTAATCCTGGTGTAGCACTCTTTCTTCCAATGACCCGGCTTGTTGCAATAATGGCATTTGCCCTTTTTCTTGCCGCCTGAGCCGCCGGATCCTCCCGCGCCGCCGCTGCCCGGTGCAGGTCTGCCACCGCCGCCACCATGAGGTTTTGGCTTGCCCGGCGACTTGTTCTTGCCGCCGCCTCCGCCGGACGATGAACCGCCGGCGCCGCTGCCCAGCTTCTCCCGGGCCAGCCACTCCTCATGAGTGACCAGAAGGCGCCCGGTGGATTGCGTGCCGTCGTCGAGGTCGTAGTGGTCCTCACATGCAGAGAAACGCCCGACGAGCTCCTCGATGGACATGGTTTTCAGATCGATCAAGGATTCGATCGCCATGGCCATCGGGCGGTACCTCCGCGGCACCACTCGGAGAAACTTCTGGACTGCCTTGTGCTCGGTGACAGGGTCGCCATACAGCTCCAGGTCGGCGACGAGGCCAGAAAGCCGCAGCCCGAAATCCTCGACGGACTCCCCGTCTTTGAAACGGAGATCCTCGAACTCCCGCCGGCGCACCTGCGCCTTGGCTTCACGGGCGCGCTCGCTGCCCATCCGCATCGTCTTGATGGTCTCCCACGCCTTCTTCGCCGTGTCCTTCGCAGCCAGCACACGCAGCATCTCCGGCGGAACGCCGGTGAGGATGATCTGTAGCGCGCGCCGGTCGTCGTTCTCCTCGGCGCCGTCCTCGATCACCGCGGTCCAGACGCGTGCGACTTGCAGCTTAACCTGCATCACAAGCGCCCACTCCTGGTAATTGGTACGGGTGAGCATCATGGACGTCCCCGACTCCTCGCGCACGACGCGCTCCACCACACGGAGTTCGCCGCTGCCGCTGCCGCTGCCGGTGAGACGCGCGATCGGCGCCTTGGACGTCGGCGTCTTCGGCGGCGACTTGGTCCCGGTCTTGCTCATCTTCTCCTCCTCGCTATCTGACATGGTACGCCGCGGATCGGACACCGCCGGCCACCGGAGAGTGGATCGAACACCACGGCTCTGATGCCAATTGTTGTTGCCGGACTTAGCGAGAGCGATCAGAGATGAGGTCGAGCGAGAGAGAGAGACGGAGGTAGACGAACGAGAGAGAGAGAGTCAGTTTTGTGCTGCCACCAACTGCGCAGCGTTTTCTGCTCTTACCTTTTCTTCTTATCTCTGTTACAAAATTGGAAACGACTAACTACCCCGGCCAGCTCGCTGTGATCCGGATTGGCCGCGCCATCCCGCAACCTCCAGATGCACAAGCGCGCTACGCTGACCGGGTTAACTATAACAGAAAGAACGGAGCGAGATCGTGCGTACTGCACGTCCCCATCTACTACGTGCATGCTGCATGGAAGTGTCACATCTGCAGGCATGCAATGTTTATTTTAAGCAGAAAACTACATTAGCCTATGACGTGAGCTTAGCATGGCTAACAACGACGGCCTCGTACATAGGTGAACCCGCTCAGGTCGGCGTCACTTGCTTATTAGCTCGGGAGGTCCGCTGGACAAAACTTGTGCGGCCATGGCTTCACTTCAAGTCCTAGGCTAAGGGCGTTGCGCTCGTCGGCAATGTTGATGACTTCACATCTTCGAGCGCGCATTGTTTGTGCGGAGATGTAGTTGTTGAAGCGCTCACTGTCTTCCTCTAGACCCAATGACACTCATCTTTCGCAGAGTAACCAATCTGGTCATGCCTGCGTAGGATGATGGTCTGGAGTGCTTCTACCTCCGAAGCTCCTCGGAGTGGCCGTCTAGCCCACACATTCATTTTTCCTATTGGCCATCTTTGCTTCTTGACGATTTCGGAATTCACCTTAACTTACTCCCTTGCCGCATCACACTCTTGGGTTTGGTGGTGGCGAATTTCCTTGGTTTAAGCCATGCGGAGCGGGGGTTCGGCTTTGCTAAGGCTATTGTGGTCACTTGTCGCGCATGTATGTTGGCGGCCTCGTGTAGGAGCGCCACCAAGCGAATGGAGTCCGCTTGGGATGCTTCTAGGATGGCTTGCAGTTCTCCTGCCCTCGCGCTCGCGTCTGTGGCTTGTTGCCAGAGTGCTTCAACTTCCTCGTTGATAATGGCTTGTGCAGATTCTTCCGAGCTGGCAACCTGCACATCGGTGGAGGTTTCATGTGCTTTGTTAGTCGTGCGAGCTTGGCGCGTGCTGCTTGTAGGTTACGTGGGTTGAGTCGTCTCCTTCCTCTTTGATGCGCTTATGTTTCTGTGGTGCCATCTCCTTGCCTTCCTGTCCAGGCCTCCAAGAGAGTGCACGGGGTGGATATTAGCTGGCCTTCCGCATCGGTCCGTGATGGTTGTGCTCTCTTGGTCACACTGCTTCTGGCTAGGTTCCCATAGATGGCGCCAATTGTCATAGCATCAAGGCTAGACTGTGAACTTTTACACCCCTAGCCGGATACAAAGACTGCCGCGAGGTGCGCGGGAAACTTAAGGTGGAGATACGCGCCCCTGTTCGCAGCGACCCGACGCGGAGCTACCTGAAACCAACAAGTATTGCAAGGTAGGGAGACAAGTTACAAATCTGCCCTCCGGCTGTTTATAATCCTAACCATAGATGAACTGATGTACTTGAAGGCGAGTTGGTCTATTTCTCTGGGAATATCATGAGAATATGCTGTGGGTTCTGCTCGGTTCTCAAGATGTAGATTTTTCGGGGCGAGCTGGTGGCATTCGTCATGGTGTCAGACTTCATGGCAATCCCGCGAGGTTATAAGGTTTTCCACCAAGTCTAGAAAGATGTCGAGTCTGGGTAACGGGGGGACCCTTCCCCAACACGAACAATCTTGGGCGACGTGGTTGGCCTCACGAGCAGATACACGTTCTTTTGTGGAATTGAGGAGAACCATCTCTGCATATCTTGCCCATCAGGTAGGAGATCATGACTTCCTTAGTGGGCTGGAATGGCCTTCTCATTCCACACCTAAAACCAATCTCCGTTTCTCTGAACTATGATGCTTGATGAGAGGCTTTACTGAAGGCTTGCGAAAAGGATATGCGAGGGTGTTTTAGCGGGCTGCTCATATATATTCTCTGGAATGTGTGGAAAGATACTCCAACTAGTGGATGTGGCGCCCCTTGCTCATGAGGAGTTTGCCCTATGTAGATTGGCTTTGCTTAATATGTAGTCTATTTGTTGGTAAAAAAGTTGCTTGTATTTTGTCTTAGGAAGTGTTGAGTAACGTGATTGTATTGGAAACATAGGATAGACTAGGAAGTATTCTGGCTTGTCTTGTACTCCAAGTAGATCATGTACTCCTATATATATACCCATGAGCCTCAAGCAATACAACAAACTATTCTGCCAACGAACTATTCTGCCAATCTCTCTCTCCCTTCTAACATGGTATCAGCCTAACCGGTCCAAACCCTAGCCGCCACCCACCGCTTCCGCACCCGGGGCGGTCGCCCTCCATGACCGTCGCCAGGGGCCGCGCCGCCCGTACCTAGGGTTCGTCCGCCGGTCATGTTGACCGGCTGCCCTAGAGTCTTTTTCCTGAGCCCTTGCTCCGGGTTTTTCTCTCTCCCTCGCCGGTCGTTTTGATCGGCGTTTTCTTTTTGGTTTTCCGATCTATGCTTGATCGGTTTGCGTCGCCCGCCGCCGCTGTCGACACCAACGCGCCTCTACTCCGACCCCGGCGCGACCGGCCGGCCTCTCCTCCAACCCGGCTGCCACGCGTGCCGAGGCGGCCCGTCAGGGCCAGCCGTTGTCCGCGCATCGGCCCGCTCGTCGCCTTACACCTGCCGTCGTCGCCCTGCTCCGACCGGACTCCTGCATCGCCCAACCCGGCGGCCTCGCGCGATGCAGCGGCCCATCACAGCTGCCGTTTTGCGCGACGGCCCACCCATCGATCCACGCCACACGCCTCTGCCGCGTCCGCACGGCGGCCCTGCGGTCTACCTCGCCGGCCTCGTCCCCGGCGGCGTCAGGCTCGTGACTGTCTCAGCTTGGGCGCCGCTGCTACGTTGGTCGCTTGGGCCTCGCTGCCCGGGCGCCGGCGCTGCTTTGGCAGCCCGGGTGCCGGTCGCATGACGTCCCACGCCGTCCGTCATCGCCGTCTTCATCTTGGACTCCGCCGCTACCCCGCCTTCACCGAGCGGCGTCCCTGATCTCGCACGCGATCGGCTTGATGACCTGCTCGCCGCCGCGATCCGCGTCATCTACGCCCCGCGATCGACCTGGCCCGTCGGTTGCTCGCGCCTCTGCAGGTCCCGTGAAGATCGTGCCCGAGTTCAGCGCGCCCCTCCACCGATCAAGTAACGGGCTGCTGCTGCGTCGCCCCGTCGGGCCGCAGCGCCGCCGCCCTGTGGTTCTCCTCGCAGCTGCATCGACTCGCTCGTCGCCGCTGCGTCGTCCCTTTGGGTCGTGGTGCCGCAATACGCGGTCCCGCCCGCCGCCTCGAGGCCGTCCCCGCGGTTGTACCGACCCGCATGTCGCCGCTGCGCCCTTCGGGCCGTAGTGCCGCGATATGCGGTCCCCGCCGCCGCCCTGAGGTTTTCCCTTCGTCGCCTCGACCCGCCTGCTGCCGCCGCGTCGCCCCTTCGGGCCGTGGCGCCGCGACCCGCGGTCCACCACCGTCCACGCGCGTCGACTTCCCGTGCCATGCGCCGCGCCGCCTCCCTTGGCGCGGGAACGCCACCGTCCGCGCCGGTCTTCGTCACGCTGTTGGGTTCCTCGCCTACTTCGAGCATCGCCGCCGTGCTCGTAACCAAGCCGCCGCTGCCGCTCTGCTTTGGCCGCCGCCGTCGCTACGCCTGTAGCCGCCGCCGCCAGTCCACCCCCCTTCGTCTTCGTCCAGCACCAGCCCGTCGCCAGCGTTGCCGTCATCTTCCCCGACCACTTCGTCTACTCCGACCACCGTTGGTGACATCGGCCCCCCCATGCCCATTGGCGCCACAACCGTCGTCGAGTCTACTTCTCTGCTGGCCCCTCCGACTCCTTGACATGGCGTACAGCTTGTGCAGGTCCCTCGTCTACGCATGCCCGGTGCTGGCAACACTGATGCGTGCCTTCGTCCACGATGTGTCCCCGGGCCTGGCAAGCGTGGCGCGACGCTTCGTCAACTTCGTCTTTGTCCGTCTACGCATGCCCGGTGCTGGCAACACCGACGCATGCCTTCGTCCACGATGTGTCCCTGGGCTTGGCAAACCCGCCGCGACGCGTCGTCAACGTCTTCTTCCCGGCGCACCCCTACTTCGACACCACTGCGCCCATGCTAACTCGGCGCCTCCTTGCATTCGCGGCTCCACGGCGACTTCCTCGACACCGGCTACCCCGACTCGACATCGACCACGGCATTTTTTGCACGGCTACCGCGACCACAGCTACACCATCCATGCTCTCGGCTACATCGACAAACGACACAAAGGGCTACCGCCTTGCTTGAGCAACCTCGTCGGTTTTCACTCCAGCCACGACTTTCGCGATGCATCGACCGTTACAACTGTGGGGGCGTGTCCGTCGGCTTGCCTTCGGATTCTTCTCCAGTCTCACCGTCTGGGTCGCTACCGTTGTGACTGCAGGGGGATGTTGAGTAACGTGATTGTATTGGAAACATAGGATAGACTAGGAAGTATTCTGACTTGTCTTGTACTCCAAGTAGATCATGTACTCCTATATAAATGCCCACGAGCCTCAAGCAATATACCGAACTATTCCGCCAATCTCTCTATCCCTTCTAACAGGAAGGGCTTAAGCAGTAGTTTTTGTCTACTCGAGTAATTGGCTTGTTGCTTCCTTGTGCTTGCTTTGGCAAGCTTTGTAACAAACTGCTTTTCCTTCTTTGTGAAAAAATATGCTAATATCTACAACATCAAAGCTTGCATATTTGCATGGATATTTAATTATTTATGATGAATCTAATGAAGCTAATTTGGTGTCGTTAGATGTTAATATTTTTTTTTGTAGACTTGGTCAATTTTTTTAAGTTTAACTTGGGACAAAGCTAGAACTTCAAACAATTTTGTATGGATGGAGTACTTCATGTATCACCTATATAACTATATTCCTGATATTCTTGGCCCGAAGAAGCTGGTTTTATAGTTAAGAACGCTAGCTTCTTGACTAGTTTCAAGACCATCAAACCACCGTCTTTTCTTTCATGAAAATACGTTGATACTCGAGGGACCCATGTAATCTCATATCTAAACACTGGACTTGTGAGGAAATAGTTTCAATAAAGGTGCTTGGATTATTGGATGTGCTTTCCAGTTTATGTTTTACCCTGAGTCCTTGTAAAGATGGGCCTAAGATACTTAATTTTCTCTAATGCAGCTGTTTTACAAGATGGTGAGTTCATGCTCTACTGTAGGCCTTTCTACTTATAAGGTTCTGCTGAGAAATCTCTTAGCAGTTGGAAAATGGAGAAAGTATGTCGAGGTAAAGATGGGTATTCACTAGTATCTGTTTCACTTATGATTGCATATTTGCATGGACATCTATATCTGGTACATTCAATTTGCACAACTGTGCTCTGGCAACATGATGGTGTACTGCAGATACACATTTATCTTGGAACAACTTCACATTTTTACCTCAGAAAAAAACCCTCACATTTTTTTCTTCTGTTTTGACCTGTATTATGTTGGTCCTTGTAAAACCTGCACCAATATGTGCTTCTGGGATCATAAGAACTGTGGCAGAAGCAAGTGATTTGACATTACATTGAAAGTTTTGCTTGAGTTACTTCTTCCATGAGCAAAGCTCTAATGTCAGCAATAAAATGCTAGTACTGGACGGGTATTTGAGCCTCCATTATATAAACAAAAACCAAGGCTCGTGGTTGTTTATGGGCAACTCCTTTGTTTTCTGGAACATGTAGGTTTTGCAGTGGATGGAGGATGCTGGAGTCTGTCCAACACTATATATGTATCAAAATGTTCTTCCATATATTTGGAGGGACAATAGCATGGATTATGTCACTCTTATGCAGGAAAAAATAAGTATGTTACTTCTTTAACTTTAGCAGAAGTACTATTTTATCATGCAAGAACCTCTTTCAACATTTCTGTTTTCCCCTTGCCATTAGTGACCTAGTCAAATCTAGAACATGTCTTGTTTGGTGCTTGTGGTTGTTGAACTATCATTGTTGTAGACCTTAACATTTACATGGTTTTATCCTTTTCCAGGAAGTGTCATATTTTTCAACAGTTTTTGTACAGGGAACATTTTTTGATATTTTAGTCAATAAAGTGTCCGAGTATCTTATGTTTGTTAATTTATAGTTGTGATAGGAAAGAAATAGTAAAAGACATAGCTACATCATGTAATCCAGATATTCAGTAAACATAAAACTGTGGCATTTAGACAGCGAACTGAACCATCTATGCTACCTATATGAGGCATAGCCTTCCATCATCTCGTATACTTTTTTATTGAGAAAATGCAAAAGCTTCTGTCTTGCATATATAGAAAAAGAGAGTTGTGTATGAGCCCAAGAGGGCCACACCCACAAGTAGAATACCACACACCTGCAAGCTAAGGCGCCACCGGAAGCATCACCACAAGACCCAATGCTCCCACCTTCTCCCATAGTTGGGCCTCAGCTTTAACCGTGTCACAGGCTAGCGATACTGAGTTTGCATACCCTTGAAAATGGCCTCGTTGCGATGCTCCCAAATTCACTAGACCATGAGCACGATCACCGTGGAGGTGCCCTGCCCTTACGACCGCTGGGATGGAGGTGATGGCTGTTGCCACCAATCTGCAAAAGACCGGCCTGTTGCCATAAATCTGCAAAGGACTGGCCTATTGCCACTAATCTCATGTATTCTTTCAGTGTCTACTGTGAGTTTACCTTATGCTGCCAATACTCTGAAAGATGTGGCATTTGAATAATTTGGTCATGAGAAAATTTGCAGTCACTTGGGGTTTAAGAAAACAGCAGGCAGCCATAATACCCGCTTCATATGAAATCTTTATTCTTTAGCTGTTGAAAGAGGCACATATTAGCTTCATAAGAAATAGTTAGCTATTTAAATAGACATACGCTACATGTTCTAGAATCTATAGGGCGCGCTTGGTTGGTTGTTTCCTACCCAATACCAGCGTATAATACGAAGTATGTTTCTTTTCCAATCTCAGCGATTGGAACTGTTATGACCGGTTTAGCTTATAACCGGAGGAGGCCCACCGGGCAGTAGTCAGGGGCTTGGCCCACAAGTTATCTTAGGCTATTCGTATTGAGGTTATAAATACTAGATGTAAAACACTTTTGAGAGCAAGCAATAAGAATATTATTATTCCTGTTGCCCGGCTCCCAGAGGAGTCGGAACCCTAGCCGCCTCCAACCCTAGCCGCCGCCGCCATCTCCCTCCTACGTGACGGCGCCCAGCCGCCGGCGCGCCCGCTCATCACCTCGCCCCGCTCCATCCTTCCCCTACAACCTCCGGAGCAGGTCCGGTAGGACCCCTGGTTCTACCAATTTGGTATCCAGAGACTCCAGTTCGATCATGTCTTCCAATCTCCCACGCGGGCGCTGCCCACCGGCACCACCGCCGCGCCATCCGCTCCCCCGATGACCACCAACGGAGCTCCGACGCTGCCGGGGCCGAGCACCACCGCGGGTGCCCCAACGCCGCCGGCCCCAACGCCGCCGGCCCCAGTCACCCCCGCGCCACCGCCGATCGCCGTCTTCACGCCGGAGCAGATGACCTTCACGCTGCAGCATCTTCTGACGGCAGTCCAGGGCCTCCAGCTGCACATGGCGGGGCCCTACGCTCCACCGCCGGCTGCCCCGATCACCGCCTACGGCCACCCCGCGCTGCCATGGCCGTCACAGGGCGCCGCCGCGGGCGGCGGCCTCCTGCTGCTGCAGCTTCCGGCGGGCCACCCCGGCGGGCCGCCATCGCCGCTGCTGCTTCCTCACCAACCGGCCGCGGGCCCTCTCTGGCCGCAGTGGCCAACCACGGCAACAGCAGCCCTCATCGCCCCGGTCCACACTCCACCGCCGCCGATGCAACCTCCCGCGCCACCCCTGCCCAGCTCGGGGGCGCCCTCGCAGGCCGGCCTGCCCATCAATCAGGTCCTGTTTCCGCCCTCTCCGTCGCCAATACCAGCGTGGGCGGCTGGATCTTCACCACCGCCGGTCTACACCGCGACGTCCGAGCAGCCGACCCCGTTCCCGCAGTTTGGCGGGCCATCCGGCTCCACAGGTCGCTACCCGGAGTACCCCGACCAGGCACCACCGGCCGCCCTGCTCCGCTCCTCCGAGCCAGTTCGACATGACGCTCCGGCACAGACCCCGCCGCGGTTCGCCAAAATCGACTTCGCCACCTATGATGGCACGACGGTAATCTGATCAAACTGCCAAGATGGGTCCAGGGACAAGAGCGATGCCCCTCCCGCTCCCCTAGCTCCCCTCACCACCAACCCCGCCGCCGTCGACTCCACGCCGGTAGCCCCCCTCCCTTGCTCTGCCATGGCCCCCCACCCCCCCTCGCCCACCCGCTCCCTCTCCGGCGAGCGCGTCTCCTCCGGCGACAGCCGCTGGTCCGATTCCGGCTCGGACAGCGTGGCTCCCCCTCGTTCCTACCGCGACGTCGCTCGCACCCCACCGTCGGCTCCGCCCGTCCGCGACATCGTCCTTGCGCCGGCGCCCGGCGGCCCCGCCCCGGCGGCCCCCAGACTGCCCGCCTCCGCCCGCCCCTGGCCCCCGCTCGGAGGTGCACCGCGTCTCGCACGGCGCCTCGGTGGACGCCGACGGCTACCAGCAGCCACGCCGCAGAAATCGACGTCGGCCTCGCCGCGAGCCTGCGCGGAGCCTGTCGCCGCGGCGCCAGCGCAGCCCGTCCCCCGAAGAGCTTGCCGGGCTCTGTTTCCGCTGCCTCGACCCGCGCCACCGCGTCCGCGACTGCACCAATGACATTCGCTGCCGACGGTGCCTCATCTCCGGCCACGACTCCCGTGGATGTGACGACTTCCACCGCCGCACTGGGCGCGTTCCACCCGCCGCCCCAAGGGCTGCCGAGCACCACGCCGGCCGCGACCCCCCCGCCGCCCAGCGGACTGCCGCGCCCCTGACACAGGCCCCTGCTCCGGTTGTGCAGATCCCCCCCCAGCCACCGGCCCCAGCCACGGTCGCGCACGTGAGCGCTGCTGCACCAACGCGCATCATCATGTCGCGCACTGTTGAGATGGTGGAAGCGGAGGAGGTGCTCAGCCGGGCGATGGTGGCCACCATCACTGGGACTCGTCCCCAGGTGTCCGCCGACGACGTTGCTGAGCTCCTCTACTCCACGTTCGGTTTTGAAGAAGGCGACTTCACCACCCACCTCCACAAGCCGGAAGATTTCCTGATCATCTTCGGCTCCCGCGCCTCCAAGGACCGCATGAACGGCGACCACTACATTCGATGCCCGCGCTTCTCACTGTCGCTTCGCCCCTGGTGCAAGCTTGCCCACGCCGGCTCCGGTGGGTTCGAATACCGCGTCGAGCTCGAGCTCCGCGGCATCCCCGCCCATGCCTGGCACTTAGCGACGGCGGAGCACATCCTCGGGACCGGGGTCTGGATTGAGCGCCTCCATCCGCAGACACGCTCCCGCGCCGACTTGGCCACGTTCCGCCTCTCTGGTCGCGCGCACGACCCTGCCGACATCCGCCGCGCTGCGACACTGGAGATCGTCGAGGTCGCTCCGGGACGCACCGCCTCCTTCGCCCCCACGGTCACCACCCTCACATACCCCATCACCATCGCCCTTGCCCGATCCGACGTAGACCGAGCTCGCGCCCCCTCTGGTCATACAGCTCGCCCAGATGGCACGGGTGACAGGCGCACGGCGGCTGATGGCGACGCCGATGCCGGCCAGGGCCCAGGACGAGGCTGTTCGCGTCGCCGCGGCCGCAAGCGCCGCCGCACTCCGCTGCTCCGGAGGGACGGGCCGACAGCATGACTGTCGACGCTGCCGGCTGGACGCACCCCCGTGGCCAGCACCGCGCTGACGGCCTAGCCGTCGCCGATCGCTGGTCCGGAGTCTGCAACGCCGTGCGCGCAGACACGCCACCGCCCGTACCGTCGCCGGCCCGATGTATGGACGCCTGGCCCACCGCCTGCACCCAGGGCCACCCCTCTCGTCACAAAGCTAAAAGAGGAAAGAGGGGAGGAAAGAAAAAGCGTGAAAGAAAGGAGGCTGCGCTCACCAAGGCTGCGGCGGCAGCAGATCCCAGGCCGACAGGATCGCCTCAGCGGGAGTCCGTGCATGCCCCCCCCCTGCTGGCCCCTATCCACTGCCCCCGACAAGATCGCCTCAGCAGGGGGACACGCATGTCGCTGCCCCATCTGGCCCCCAACTGCTGGCGCCAACCCCACCCCCCACCTCTGACGCCGGGCCAGACGCGGCCCCGTCGCATGCGTCGCCTAGCGACCGGGTGGGCACGGCGACTGTTGTTGAGCCCACATGCAGTGCGGTCCTGGACACCCACCCAATGGTGCCGCCCGTCGACACAGTGGATGATGATCCTTTGTCGGGACAAGATGTCAGTTCGTGCACATCAGCGCCTACGGCCGCCGCACCACATGCTGATCTTCCCGCGCGGGCGGACGCACGGGACTTCCAACCTGGTGCCGTCCAGCCGCCAACCCATGGCCAGCTGATTGCTCCGACTGCTGATGTGCCTGATGGCCAGCCCGCAAGCCCTGAAGCGGCCCACACACAACTGCAGATCCTTCAAAGACCCCAAAACCTGGACTCTCCCAGGCCACCGCCCTCCGGCCCTCTCGCTGACGGCCCATTGGAGGAAGATGCAGTCCAGACGCCAACGCCGACCATCAGAAGTGCGACGCGCTTCGCGTCCCCCCCCTGTCACGCTCCGCCGCAGCCGCCCGCGTGCCCCCTCGACAAGCTCTTGGACCCTTGGCGACTTTCTCGCCGCGGCCACCAGGCAGCTCAGCTCGGTCCTCCCCGCTCCGGGCCGTAAACCGAGAAGACAGCCGCTGAGCTTCGCCCAACCTCGGCGCGGGCGCTCGGCCACCGTGGCCAAGACGAAGATCGGGGCACCGCCGACTGCCGCACGCCGCACGCAGGTGCAAATACTGCGCACGCTCGGCATCGTTGACGCGGATCAGGCGATCACCCCGGAGGCCATGAAAGCTTATGATGACATCTTTGCCGCGCCGATTCCCAAGACGGTCCTTGCGGCCATTGCGGCACTAGTTGGGCGCGAGCTTCCCGCCGACCCCTCTGTCGCACCGGTTACTACGGTCATCGCTGGCAGGCCCATCGAGGCCTAGCTGTGCGCTTGTACCCCCTGTGTCGATCATGCTTTTATGGATCATGGACCGAAGATTATCGTCTGGAATGTGCGCGGACTAAACACCCGCGCTAGGCGCACCGCCATTCGCTCGCTGGTCGTGTCTACCGACGCATCGATCGTCTGCTTCCAGGAAACCAAGATGGAATTCATCCACATGTCCACTGTCCTCGAAACGCTTGGTTCGGACTTTGATGACTATGTTTACCTGCTGGCGATTGGCACTCGCGGTGGTATCCTGCTGGCCTGGAAGAGCAGGATGGTGACTGTTGACAATCACATGTTCAGCCCCAACACGCTCACCACCCAGGTTTCGACTCCATCGAGCGTGGACGCCCCCTGGTGGCTGACCATTGTATATGGGCCGCAGCAAGACCAGGAGAAGATCGCGTTTCTTCAGGAAATCCGCGACGTCCGTGCTAGCTGCGACGGCCCTTGGATGCTCTGCGGAGACTTCAACTTGATCTACCGAGACGAAGACAAGAACAACGGGAATATTAACAGACGCATGATGGGGCGCTTCCGTCGTGTTATCAACGACCTCGCGCTTAAGGAGGTTTACCTCAACGGTCGACGATACACATGGTCAAATGAGCAGACCCCGCCCACGTTGGTCCACCTCGACAGAGTCCTTTGCACCGCGGATTGGGAGGAGCGGCACGGCGAGTGCCACCTGCGCTGCCTTGCCTCGGTTGTTTCCGATCACAGCCCGCTCATGCTGGACTGCTCGCCCTCGCCCCCGATGCACCGGCGCTTCCAATTCGAGGAATACTGGACGCGCATTGCTGGCTTCCAAGACGTGGTTGCAGCTGCTTGGTTTTCGGTGGACGACCCGAGCCCGTTCCGCCGCATAATGCGGCGCATGAAGGCCACCGCACGCAGACTCACGAGCTGGAGCGCTCGCGCCGTGGGCAACATCCGTGCCCAGCTCGCGATCTCGCGCGAGCTGCTCCTGCGTCTTGACTCGGCCCAGGAGCTTCGTCAGCTCACGCCCCACGAAGACTGGCTCCGCCGACAGATCAAGCTGTCATACCTTGGCCTCGCTTCGCTCGAGCGAACCCTGGCTCGACAACGCGCGCGCATCTCTTCTCTCAAAGACGGGGACGCCAACACATCCTTCTTCCATCGCCAGTGCACTTATCGCAAGCAAAAGAACAGGATCCACTCCCTGTCGGTTGACGGCGTCGTGCTCACCGACCAGACTGACATGGCTGCGGCGGCCTTCGCGCATTATGATTCTCTGCTCGGGACCGATCGACCTCGAGATTGCGCCCTTGACCTGCAGCATCTCATCGAGCCGGCCGCCCTTGATGACCTGGAGGCCCCATTCACTGAAGACGAGATTTGGCAAGCCATCAAACGCCTGCCGGCGCGCAAGGCGCCCGGCCCGGACGGCTTTACCGCGGAGTTCCTTCGATCCTGTGGCCCGTCGTCAAGCACGACTTCATTTGCGCCTTCCAGCAGCTTCATTCGCTCCGTGGACGAGGATTCAGTTATCTGAACCAAGCGCTGCTCACACTCATCCCAAAGCGCGCCGACGCTGCCAGCCTGTTCGACTACAGGCCCATCAGCCTCATCCACCTCGTCGCCAAGATCTTCGCGAAGGTGTTGTCTCTCCGCCTCGCGCCCAAGCTCAATGACTTGATCAGTCCCATCCAGAACGCCTTCATCCACGGACGTAGCCTCCACGACAACTTCTTGATCGTGCGACAGTCGGCGCGCCTCCTCCACCAGCTGGGAGCTCCGCGCATCCTCCTCAAGCTTCATCTCACCCGCGCCTTCGACTCCGTCTCATGGCCCTTCCTCTTCGAGGCCCTGCGTCGATATGGGTTCGGTGATCGCTTCCTTGGCTGGATTGCCATCCTGCTCTCGTCGGCCAGCACCCGAGTCCCCCTAAATGGCGCGCCTGGCCCGGCGATCTCGCATCGATGTGGACTCCGCCAGGGCGACCGGTGTCACCGCAGCTCTTTGTGCTTGCTGTCGACACGTTGGGGCGCTTGTTTCGCCGGGCTGCTGAACTCAACATCCTGCAACAGCTGCACCCCCGTCGTGCGATCCCCATCATCTCGCTTTATGCCGACGACGTCATCCTCTTCTGCCACCCCTTACCCAGCGACACGTTGGCGGTCAGAGAGATTCTGCAGCTTTTTGGCAGAGCTTCAGGCCTGCGGATAAATTTTCAGAAGAGCACGGCCACGATGATTCGTTGCGTAGCCGAGGAGGTCGCTCCGGCCATCGCGACGCTGGGATGCCCCATCGCGCAGTTCCCCATCACCTACCTGGGTATCCCCCTCACCTTGCGACGCCCGACTGCTGCCCAACTGCAGCCCGTCGTCGACAAGACTGCCGGGAAGCTGCCCACTTGGAAGGCGCACCTCATGAACAAGGCTGGACGCCTCGCCTTTGTCAAATCCGTGCTCTGTGCAATTCCCCTGCATCAACTCCTTGTGCTCGCGCCGCCGAAGAAAGTCCTCAAACTCCTTGAGAAGATCCAGAGAGGCTTCCTCTGGGCTGGCCGCACCGAGGCTCAAAATGGCAACTGCCACGTGAACTGGCGCCGCGTCTGTCGCCCCACACACCTAGGCGGCCTCGGCATTCATGACCTGGAGCGCACGGGCCTTGCCTTGCGCACCAGATGGCTCTGGTTCGCGCGCACAGACGGAAACAGGGCCTGGGCTGGCCTCGATCTGCAGTTCTCCAGTGAGGAACGTGCATTCTTCTTTGCGTCCACCTCCATGGTCCTTGGCGATGGTCGGCGAGCATTGTTCTGGGAAGACCGATGGATCAACGGGCAATCCATCTCTGAGATCGCCCCCCAGCTATATGCCCTCATCCCCAAGCGCCGCCGCAAAATAAGAACAGTGGCCGATGGCCTCCAGGCGCACACATGGGCATCAGACATCCATGGCGCCCTTGGCATCCAAGAGATTGGCCAATACTTGCTAACCTGGAGGGCCATCGAGAATATCACTCTCTCTGGTGATCCAGACCAGCTCCATTGGAAGTGGAATGCTGCTGGCACATACACCGCCCAGTCCGCGTACCTAGCCACCTTCCATGGCTCTACTTCCTGCCCGGCATGGAAACTTAATTGGAAAGGCTGGGCCCCCCCGCGAGTGAAGTTCTTCCACTGGCTCGCTAGCTTGGGACGATGCTGGACAGCTGATCGTCTCGCTCGCCGCGGACTGCCGGACCCTCCTCGCTGCCCGCTATGTGATCAGATGCCGGAATCGATGAACCACCTGATCATGGACTGCCCCTTCACCAAGCAGATTCGGCACGACACCCTGTCTTGGCTGCACCTCCCTTGCAGTGCACCTAATGGTGAAAACTCCCTGTCGACCTGGTGGCACACGGCGCGCCAGACCACACCCAAGCTGATGCACAAAGGACTAACATCCGCGACGCTGCTGATCCCTTGGATGACCTGGAAGCATCGCAACGATTGTGTCTTCAATGCAGCCACCCCTTCGACTAGCGTCTTGGTTGCAAAGATCAAAGAAGAAGCTGCGCTCTGGGCGACCGCGGGTGCTCGAGGCCTGCGTGTCATCCTCCCACAGACCTGGGATGTACACTGAAGTTATTTTTTGTTTCTCGCCTGTAATGGTGCCTCCTAGGAGGATGTAACAAACTATCTCTCTCTTTGCAATTTAATGAAACGCAAAAGCCTTTTTGCGTTTTCTCAAAAAAACCTATGATGGCACGGAGGACCCCCTAAACTGGCTCAACCAGTGCGACTGGTTCTTTCGCGGGCAGCGAACCCTCGCATCGGAGCGTGCCTGGCTCGCCTCCTACCACCTCCGCAGCGCGGCACAGACGTGGTATTACGCCCTCGAGCAGGACGAGGGCGGCATGCCCCCTTGGGAGCGCTTCCGCGAGCTCTGCCTCCTCTTTGGGCCTCCGGTTCGTGGGAGCCGCTTGGCGGAGCTCGGTCGCCTTCCCTTCACCTCCACAGTCAGGACTTCGCCGACCGCTTCCAGGCCCTGGCGTGCCACGCTTCGGGCGTGACGGCGCAGCAGCAGGCCGACCTCTTCATCAGGGGCCTTCGGATCACATCTACGTGGACGTGGAGCTTCGCGGACCTCAGGATCACCAGACGGCCATGTACTACGCCTGCGCCTTCGAGTGTCGCGCCCAGGCTATGCAGCAGGCAGCCCCGGCTCGAGGAGGTCGACAGGCCACCCGGCAGGCCCCGGCGCCGGGCCGGCCACCCCCGGCCGCGACGCGGCCCTTCCGTCGGCTCTCTCCGGCGGAGCAGATGGAGCGGCGACGCCAGGGCCTCTGTTTTAACTGCGACGAGCCCTATACGCCGAGCCATGTCTGCCCTCGCCTCTTCTACTTGGAGACGGCCGACTACATCGAGGAGGACACCCTGACCAATGGGGCCGACGCACTGCCACCCCCAGCGGCTGCGGATAGGGCTGGAAAAAAAGCTCGAAGCTCGTGAGCTAAACAAGTAGCTCGTGGCTCGGCTCGAATCAACTCGAACTCGAAGAATAACGAGTCGAGCCGAGCTTTAGTTTAAGATCATTTATAGACCAAGTTAAACGAGTCAATCTCACGAGTACTCGTGTAACTCGTTGGGCTCGATACAATAGATCAGCCACTCCCAATACAAAGAAAGATCAGCCACTAAACAACCTACGTCCCAAGCGCACAACCCAAGGCCGAGCAGTTGAAGGCCTAGCCTCCTAGGAGACTCATGTGTTACAAGAAAATTACAATTGTTTAGTGATATATATGTTTAATATATACATAATCATTTTTATCATATTTGAGGGCTTTATGTTTATATCTTAAACGAGCTTAACAAGCTAAACGAGCCAGCTCGCGAGTTATACGAGTCGAGCCAATCTTGGGTTTGAGCTCGTTATAGTAACGAGTCGAGTCGAGCTAGCTCGTTAACGAAACGAGCTCTAGCGAGTCGAGCCGAGCTGGCTCGACTCGGCCTGAATTCCAGCCCTAGCTGCGGAGGCCGCACCCGCCGCCGCCCCGGCGACGGCACTCGTGGTCTCTTTCCACGCGCTCGCGGGCATCCGCGACGAGCGGACCATGCTGTTGCCGGTGATGATCCACGGCGAGCGCTTGGTGGCCTTGGTGGACATAGGCTCCACCCATAACTTCCTGCCCGAGGCTACCATGCGGCGCTTAGCACTTCAGCCGACGGGCGGGGAGCAACTTCGGGTCACGGTGGCCAACGGCGATCGCCTCCGATGTCATGGACTCGCCCGGGACGTCCCCATCACCATCGGCGACGAACACTTCTCTATCACATGTGCGGGCATCGACTTGGGCTGCTTCGACTTCCTTCGGACCCTCAGTCCCATCCTTTGGGACTTCGACGCTCTGACGATGACCTTCTGGCGACTGGGCCGCCGCATCCGGTGGGACGGCATTGGGGGCGCCGCTCCGGCGACGCCGCAGCTCTAGCTGGCTGCGGCAACCTCTGAGGCCGAGCATCCCCTACTGGATCACCTCCTGCAGCAGCACAACGACCTCTTCGACGAGCCACAGGGCCTTCCACCGGCCCGGGTGTATGATCACCGTATTCATCTACTGTCGGGCTCCGCACCGGTGGCAGTTCGTCCTTACCGCTATCCGCAGCTGCAGAAGGACGAGTTGGAGCGGCAGTGTGCACTCATGCTCGCCGCGGGCATCATTCGGATCTCCACGTCGCCCTTCACCGCGCCGGTCCTCCTTGTCCGCAAGTCGGACGACACGTGGCGCTTCTGCATTGATTACCGCGCCCTTAATGCGCTCACACTCAAGGATAAGTTTCCTATTCCGGTGGTCGATGAGCTACTGGACGAGCTCCATGGGGCGTGCTTCTTCACCAAGCTCGATCTCCGGTCGGGGTACCACCAGGTGCGCATGCACCCGGACGACATCGCCAAGACGGTGTTCCGGACTCACCACGGCCACTTCGAGTTCTTGGTGATGCCCTTTGGCCTAGCCAACGCGCCGGCAACCTTCCAGGCCCTGATGAATGACGTTCTCCGTCCCTACTTACATCGGTTTGTGCTCGTTTTCTTTGATGACATTCTTATCTACAGCGCCTCGTGGGCGGAGCACCTCCAGCACGTCGCCATCGTCTTCAACGAGCTTCGGGCGCATCATCTTCATCTTAAGTGCTCGAAGTGCTCGTTCGGGACGCCTTCAGTCGCCTACCTCGGCCACGTCAGTTCGGTTGACGGGGTTGCTATGGATGCCGACAAGGTGGCGACCGTCGCTGCCTGGCCGACGTCGCACTCACCGCGGGCTCTTCGCGGTTTTCTCGGCCTCGCGGGCTACTACCGGATGTTTATCCGAGAGTCCGGCCTCATCGCGTCGCCCCTCACGCGTTTGCTGCGTCGCGACGCCTTCGCCTGGGACGACGAGGCGACGGCGGCATTCGAGGCCCTCAAGGGGGCCCTCACGACGGGTCCCGTTCTTCAGATGCCGGACTTTGACCTCCCATTCATGGTGGACTGTGACGCCTCGGGTGCGGGGTTCGGCGCCGTGCTTCATCAGGGCGATGGGCCTCTCGCCTTCTTCAGCCGACCCTTCGCTCCACGCCATCTTAAGCTCGCGGTGTACGAGCAGGAGCTCATTGGCTTGGTACAGGTTGTACGCCATTGGCGGCCCTATTTGTGGGGTCGGTCTTTCCGCATTCGCACGGACCACTATAGTCTCAAGTTCTTGCTGGACCAGAGGCTCTCGACCGTGCCGCAACATCAGTGGATCAGCAAGCTTTTAGGCTTCGACTTCTCCGTCGAGTATCGCCTGGGTCGTCTTAATACCGTGGCAGACGCCTTGTCTCGCCGCGACGCCGACCTCGACTCCACCGTCGGCGACTCCGAGGGGGCGGCGCTGTACGTCCGCTCTGGGCTGACCTTCGGCCTCTTCGACGACATTCGCCGGGCGACGGCGACCGCCGCCGCCGCCGTCCTTCTTCAGCAGCAACTGGCGGCCGGCGACCTGGAGGAGCCTTGGCGCTTCACCGACGGCCTGCTCCTCCATGGGCGCCGCGTCTTCGTACCGGCGCATGATGATCTCCGTCACCAGGTGTTGCTGCTAGCCCACTCTGGCTGGCCATGAGGGTGTGCAGAAAACCCTCCATCGCCTCCGCGCCGGCTTCTACATTCCTGGTGATCGAGCCATGGTCCGTGACTGGGTTCGGTCTTGTATGACGTGCCAGCGCAACAAGACGGAGACATTATGGCCGGCTGGTCTGCTTCAGCCCTTGGAGGTGCCGTCTCAGGTCTAGGCAGATATATCCATGGACTTCATCGAGGGCCTTCCCAAGGTGGGCAGCAAATCGGTCATTCTCACGGTGGTCGACCGCTTCTCCAAGTATGCTCACTTCATCGCGCTGGGCCATCCGTATACCGCCGCGTCCGTGGCCCGTGCCTTCTTCGACGGCATCGTCCATCTTCACGGTTTCCCCTCTTCGATCGTCAGCGACCGAGACCCGGTGTTCACGGGCCATGTCTGGCGCGACCTCTTCAGGATGGCCGGCGTCAAGCTCCGCCTGAGCACGGCCTTCCACCCTCGGACAGACGGCCAATCTGAGGTGGTTAACAAGGTGATTGCCATGTATTTGCGTTGTGTTACAGGTGATCGCCCTCGGGCCTGGGTGGATTGGCTCGCTTGGGCGGAGTACTGCTACAACACCTCCTATCACTCCGCCCTGCGTGCTACGCCATTTGAGGTGGTCTACGGCCGGCTGCCCCCGCCTATCTTGCCGGTGGACCCGGCGACGGCTTGGACAGAGGCAGCAGGCGACCTTATCCGCACCCGTGACGAGATGCTTGCGGAGGTCCGTCAGCGTCTCATTCAGGCCCAGCAGCTGGCCAAGCATTACTATGACGGCCACCATCGCGAGGCGGAGTTTGCGGTGGGTGATTGGGTGTGGCTGCTTCTTCTCCACCGCTCTACGCAGTCACTGGACCCGCGCACGAAGCGCAAGCTCGGGCCTCGCTACGCCGGGCCCTTCGCCGTCTTGGAGCGCATCGGACAGGTGGCCTACCGCCTTCAGCTTCCGGCCGGTGCTCGCATCCACGACGTCTTCCATGTGGGGCTGCTCAAGCCTTTCCGTGGGGACCCTCCTGCAGGCCCTTCCACGCTTCCTCCGACCTTCGATGGACGCCTTCTTCCGGAACCGGAGAAGGTGTTGCAGGCGCAGCTCCGTCGCGGAGTCTGGTTTGTCTTGATCTAGTGGACGGGCCTTCCGGCGCAGGAGGCTACTTGGGAGCAGCGTGACGACTTCCACCAACACTACCCAGACTTCCAGCTCGAGGACGAGCTGTTTGCGCAGGCGGGGAGAGATGTTATGACCGGTTTAGCTTATAACCGGAGGAGGCCCACCGGGCAGTAGTTAGGGGCTTGGCCCACAAGTTATCTTAGGCTATTCGTATTGAGGTTATAAATACTAGATGTAGAACACTTTTGAGAGCAACCAATAAGAATATTATTATTCATGTTGCCCGGCTCCTAGAGGAGCCGGAACCCTAGCCGCCTCCAACCCTAGCCGCCGCCGCCATCTCCCTCCTACGCGACGGCACCCAGCCGCCGGCGCGCCCGCTCATCACCTCGCCCCGCTCCATCCTTCCCCTACAACCTCCGGAGCAGATCCGGTAGGACCCCTGGTTCTACCAGGAACATCGTTTTCCTTTTCCACCAAAGGTTTACGCACGGTTTGGCCCAGACTACAATGTAAAGTTTACAGACCAATCGAGGCCACACAAAAAAAAACGAACGTATCAACGATAGCCGGCCTCCCTCTCCCCCATCCTGCACGCCAGCAACTTCCACGTCGTTGAGCGCCATTGCGGCCGGTACTGTCTCCCAGATGGAAGTGGTGAGGAGCTTGAGCTCGGCCAGGATGCGTGCTAGCACCGGGAACGTGGTGATGGAGAGCGCCATCCCCATGTCCGCGATGGCGGACGCGCGGCGCCTGCTCTGCCTGACAGAGCGAAGGTCAAGCTGGAGGCTGACAGGGAATAGGAAGAAAAAGAGGCCGAGGCTGGCGATGGACCCGAGGACCGGTGTCGTGTTGTCCTCTTGTGGCCGCCGGGCGTAGTGCACAAGAGAATTTCTCCAGATCTGCCATTTCTTTTCTTCCCCGCTTCCTTGCTCACCTTCCTCCTTCCCAAGGCGAGCATCCGCGGTAGATTGGTTCGATTTTCATACGATCTTTAGATTTCCTCCCCTTCAATTCATTTGCCTCCACACAACCACTCCAATTAATACTCTCAATCTGGTGAGTGAAATACAGTTGGTGGTGTTACGGGCCAGTGGTGCCTCAACATACAAGAGCCGGCCCGGGCCCCCCTAGGCTGGTTATGCCTTGGGCCGACGTATCGGCTCATGGGCCTTATGAAGATAGGACTCGGAAGCCTTGAAGTACACGACAAGGACTCTAGAACCGACTAGGATCATGTAACCCTAGACCCCGGTACCCATATAAGTCGGGGCTAGGCTAGTCGATAGGACATGAACCCAAGAGTTGATACTCAATCCCTCGATCACCTTTGTAACCCCTATACACAATCAATACAATCGAGCAGGAGGTAGGGTTTTACCTCCGTGAAGGCCTAGACCTGGGTAAGCTCTCTCTTGTTGCCCATCTAATCTACTTGTCTGGCCAGAGTAGTCGTAGCCAAACACAGGATATTACAGCGAAAATGATACGGGTGTGTTCTACATGTGCCCACTAATATACATCGGTAATCATTTGCAGTTGTAAAGTCGTACAGGGCTTCCAAACACAGTCTTAGTGGTTTACATAGGCATATATTATCTTCAACAAACTTGGACTTTTCTGGATTTTTCTTTTGGAAATATCCTACCAGAAGGGAAAACGGTAATTTCTGGTTTCTGCTACTTTGGTCACCGTCTGGATCTAGAATCTGGAACTCTACCATCTTCTTTCTTGGGCGTTGCTTCTTTGGCGCAAAGTACTGGGCATGTTTGGTTGCGTGCAGCACCCCAACAAGGCCTTAGGGAAGCAATTTTGGCATATTTGCTTGCCTGGCCTGCACTGAAATCTTGGCCCGCACGCTTCTTAAAGCACTGCTCGGCCTGGCTAAGGAGGAACTCTTGAATCGGCCTTTTTCCCAGAGCCAGACTCCAGTGAGGCACGCGTGGCCCTCGCCGGTACCCCTTGGGAAGCGGGAGAGACGAGACGACATTACTGCCCACTCCTCTTCCCTCACCGCCCAAATTCCCGATTCACACCCCTTTCTCACCGGCCTTTCATTTGCACCGATGGCCGCTGATGCTCCACCACCCCGTCGCCCGACTCCTTGCCCCGCCGATGATAGCAACCACGACTGTTGGCTTGCTGCCATGACGAAGTGGGGGCCTCACCCCCGGGCAGTTGGCGAGGATGCTGAAGGCAGGCCCCTTCCCC
Organism: Triticum dicoccoides; assembly: GCF_002162155.2. Taxonomy (NCBI): domain Eukaryota; kingdom Viridiplantae; phylum Streptophyta; class Magnoliopsida; order Poales; family Poaceae; genus Triticum; species Triticum dicoccoides. The sequence goes on along the minus strand of NC_041383.1, from coordinate 377,784,049 downwards.
CCATCTGCACTAAGCCACTGGCAGTGGCGAGGAGTGCGGAGGTGACGTCGGCCGCTGGAGGGGCGGGGATGTTGTCTTTCTGCCGGAGTTTGCTTCGGCGCCATCCGCTCCCGCTCCACCTCTAGGGTACTCTGAAGTACTCAATGTTGCTTCTTCAGTTGTGCAGATCCTGTTTAGCGGTTAGGGTGTTTTAAGGTGGTTGCTAGGATTGATTTTGCATAGCACCGGATCGATTTTGCATATTTTGCACCGATTCGATAGACTTTAGCACTGATCAGCACCAGATTGATTGGATCAGATTTTGGCACTGATTATGCAGTGAGTGTCGATTTAGGGTTAGATTTGGGGGGAATCTAAGTTCGATGAGGGGGTAGATCAGTCCTATTTATGGGAAGGACAGTTTGATTAAGGACCATGTTGAGTATTGATCTTCACTGATGTGCAGTCCATATATTAGGGTGATCATTGGTATGAGGGTTCGTCTACGCATTGTAGTCTGATACTTGTACAAGCTCTCCCCTTCTACATGACAACATGCAGTGAAGATCATCACCCTGGACATGCACATTGTGATCCTACACATTGTAGTTCGGTTTACAGTATAGTTCGGTGGTGTGTGTTGAGCCTAATGTTCTTCATTGCTGCGCTTTGCGGGCAATGAGGATCCGGGCAGCTGCTCCAAGGGCAAGGTTATAGTAGAAAATGTCTCTGAGGCGTCGGGGGAGGCCAAGGAATGTTGGTCTGCAAGGTGCTAAAAGCAGCTGGGTAGGATCTACTTCCGATCCCCGATGCCTTCCATGAACACATGAACCCCAGTGCAAGGTGCTAAACGTCATGAAGTCATTCTTAGGATGAACGCCGGTTGCAACTGGAGGGTGAAGCTCTGGGATGTCAACGAGGAGGCTTGCCATTCATCAAGGGTGGGCTGGCTTTGCCATAGCTTGGAGTTGAAGATCGGGCACATGCTCACTTTCAAGGTCCTGACTGAGGATAGTTTCAAGGTGATCGTGTTCGACCTTTTCGGCGTTGAGGTGGTGATTAAGTGCGGCCAGCACGACCCATCACTTGCAATGAGAATTGTAACGCCTGTTCGTTAGTCTGTCGGTCCTGGACTATGCATGGTTTTCTCTGTGCTACTATTATGTCTGTTCGTGTGTGGTTGTCTGTGTGCTACTATTATGTCTGTTTGTTAAGACTTTGTTTTAATCTGTGTGTTAAAGTGGTTTAATCTATGTTCCTCACTTTTGTTGTGCTAGTAACCTCACCACTCAAAGAAGAGACCATACCGCATGTCTTGCATGTAACCAAACAACAGCTAGTTGTATCTGGTGAGGAAAGACTTGCAAGCAAACGGCGTCTACTTTTTGTCATGCAGCTTAGATTTTGGTGGGTAACGAAATGCAGTGCAGAACATGGTTTACTGCCTGTATTTGAGCCAGGCTGAACCAGGCCACAAATGCAGAGATCCACGCATGAAACCAAACTCGCCCATCACTTCTAAAGGACAGACCCAGTGCATAGAAGCTCCCACACAAGGTGGGGTCTGTGGAGGGACTATAGGAACCTAGTTTTACCCCTGCAAAGTGCAATGCAGAGAGGCTGGTTCGAACCCGGGACCTCTTGGCACAAGTGGGGAGGACTTCACCACTGCGCCAGGCCTGCCCTCTACACACCCATCACTTCTATCAAAGTAGTTTTATTTGGGAGTGAATTGCAGAAAACATCGACTTTGAAGGCTCGAAACAGGCTTTCGCTCCGCTTTATATATAAAGCACCAACCAAACAAAGTACACGGCCGATTGATACAAGGGGTAGCCCTCAAACAATGCCAATCCTAGGCTAAGCGGATCACACAACATGAACGTCGACAACGCTACTGAAATAGTAGAGTACATGAGGAACTGAGAACAACACCACACTAAGCCCTATATCACCTAAGTTCCACGACAACGCCCCTAGGAGGGAGAACGACGCCAAGCGTCGTTGTTGCCGAGTCCCAACAGACATAGGTTTTCACCCGGAACCCAGACACGGAGAGGGGCACCACGACGATGTCTTCAAGAAGATAACGGCGCCCACGAGCGTCGCCGTCGTCGGCGACAAAGCGCAGAGTATTTGCTCAGCAACTCCCCGGCGTTACCAAACGAGGTCTTCAGGGCCAGCGCGACGAGCCCAGAACTCCTGATCCGGATCGGGACACCGCCATCGTTAGAGACAAAGAGCGCGTCCGAGCCACCCGCTGCACCACCTCTCGCCGCCCACACGACCAAGAGAGAATGCCAGCACCGCCGCCATGGTGCCTGCCTGAGAGCCAACCATGCAAACCGCCATCCGGGGCCGCCACCCCGGCATCCATGTCCAAGGCTCCACTAACCGTCCGCGTCATGGTGCATCCACCAAGGTAGGAGTCAAAGGGATCTCCTTCCACTCCTAGCCCGGCATCAGTCACTGAGTATGGGTCGACGCCTCCATGGTAGGAGGTACCCACGCCTGCATCTCCAGCCGGTCCCGGTGGACCGGGGGAGACACTACCCCATGACTCCCGACGGCCGTCGCCGAGCGTGCTCACACGAGGCATGTCCATGAACTTTAGCGGCGATTTGCCTAACAGTGCAGTGGATCCCCGACCACCACCAACTCCCATCGTACCCGCGAGAGAGGGACCACAACGCCCACGGACTCCACTCGGATCGAACCCAAGCATACCAACCCGGAGTGCGAACTCCAACTTGCCCTAGGCCCTGACAAGATCCGCCCGAGCACGAGCCCCGACTTGCCTCCATGCCGTCGACCTACAACTAGGAGGAGGTTGCTTCCGCCACCCAGCGCCACCGGCAGCGGGATGACACCCAACTCCTTGCACCGCCACCCCCACCGACCCGCACCACTTGATGAGGCCAACCTAGCCGCCGCCGCCACTGGCCACCCCATCATGGCATGCCCCCACTCCAGCCACCTCCAGCACCCAAGGATCGTCGGAGACAGCCGGACCTCGCCGCCTCAGCCCGCGTCGCCCCTGAGTGCAGCAGGCTGGAGGAGCAGCCCGCCAGATCTGGATCGGACAGCGGCAACCCCTACGTAGCCCACCCTGCGCAGGCGCGCACCACCTCCCCCCCCAGCAGCCCACCACGCGCCACCAACAGCCGTCGCTGTCGCCGGGACGGCCGCCGTCGTCGTGCCGCCGCGCCCTGCCCAATGCCGCGCACACACCCGAGGACGTTGCCCCGCGCCAGCCGTCCCCGCGCGGAGGGTGAAGAGGGCCTGCCGGCGCCGCGCTCTGGCGGAGGCGTGGGGAGGAGATCGAGGAGGGGTGGGGGCTGGCGGCGGACGGTGTAGGGTTTCGCCCCCCGCTCGCGGGAGCGGGTCGGGCGAGGGGTCTGCTATTTAGTTTCTTGTCCCGACATTGAAGGCTAGGGCTGAGGAAACCACACTTCTACAGTTTTGCGCCAAAAACCACTAATGCTGAGGCTAATTTTTTTGCAAAAAACACTAGTTGACAACTTAGACCGTTTTGAGCATGATTATGACAGGTGGATTCCGCAAATGATGACAGGTGGATTCCACAAATGATAACGCCACCACGGTAAATAAGTTTAGACGGGGTATTTTTGCCAAAAACTCCTTCCCTCCTAAGAAAAACTCTCTCGCCTGCCCCAATCCAGATTGGGATCGGGTTTCGCACCATCGCCCTCCTCCCCTGCCAGCTCCTTAGTCATGGCCGGAGCTCCTTCCTCTCTCTCTTCCTACCGGTTGCCGTGGAAGGCGACGGGGAACTGAAGGGCGTCAGGGCACTGCACCTCGCCGCCGGCAGCGGGAAGCTGGAGGTGTGCGCATACTTGGTCGAGGGCCTGCTTGTGCCCGTGGATGCCCATACGAGGTCCGCCGGCGCACGACCCTGGTGGTGCCCTTGTCTGCCAGAGCACGACCAAACGAGGACATCGACCCGCATCTAGGCTAGCCAAACCATCCCCGGCCACCGCAGTGCGGATGCCCTCGAGCACGCCCCGCCACACGACCTAGGTGAGGTCGTCGACCCGCTGCTGTTGTGGCCCATTTGCGGCGGCGTGTTCCTTCAACGGCACCCCCCCCCTCCCCCGGCGATGAGACTCCATGGCCGGCGTGTTGTTGCTTTGCCCGCCTGTTTGGGGCTGATTGCTTTTTTTTGTGGTTTGAGTGAAGGATGCCCTGTAAATTACAGGGATTGTTTTGTAAATCTAGAAAATTCCACTGGTAACGATGTCTACAGTGAACCGTTACGCCACGTCATCATTTGAGGGACCCACCTGTTACCTGTCATAATCATGCTCAAAACGGTCTAAGCCGTCAACTAGTGTTTTTTTGCAAAAAATTAGCCTTGGAATTAGTGGTTTTTGGCACAAAACTGTAGAAGTGTGGTTTCTAGAACCCTAGCCTTCAATGTCGATGTTTTCTGCAATTCACTCTTTTATTTGGCCTGTGATCCTTGCTTCATATGTTTCTTGTATCAACAACAACAACAACAACAACAAAGCCTTTAGTCCCAAACAAGTTGGGGTAGGCTAGAGGTGAAACCCATAAGATCTCGCAACCAACTCATGGCTCTGGCACATGGATAGCAAGCTTCCACGCACCCCTGTCTATAGCTAGCTCTTTGTCGATACTCCAATCCTTCAGGTCTCTCTTAACGGGCTCCTCCCATGTCAAATTCGGTCGACCCCGCCCTCTCTTGACATTCTCCGCACGCTTTAGCCGTCCGCTATGCACTGGAGCTTCTGGAGGCCTGCGCTGAATATGCCCAAATCATCTCAAACGATGTTGGACAAGCTTCTCCTCAATTGGTGCTACCCCAACTCTATCTCGTATATCATCATTTCGGACTCGATCCTTCCTCGTGTGGCCACACATCCATCTCAATATACGCATCTCCGCTACACCTAACTGTTGAACATGTCGCCTTTTAGTCGGCCAACACTCCGCGCCATACAACATTGCGGGTCGTACCGCCGTCCTATAGAACTTGCCTTTTAGCTTTTGTGGCACTCTCTTGTCACAGAGAATGCCAGAAGCTTGGCGCCACTTCATCCATTCGGCTTTGATTCGATGGTTCACATCTTCATCAATACCCCCATCCTCCTGCAACATTGACCCCAAATACCGAAAGGTGTCCTTCCGAGGTACCACCTGGCCATCAAGGCTAACCTCCTCCTCCTCACACCTAGTAGTACTGAAACCGCACATCATGTACTCGGTTTTAGTTCTACTAAGCCTAAACCTTTTCGATTCCAAGGTTTGTCTCCATAACTCTAACTTCCTATTTACCTCTGTCCGACTATCGTCAACTAGCACCACATCATCCGCAAAGAGCATACACCATGGGATATCTCCTTGTATACCCCTTGTGACCTCATCCATCACCAATGCAAAAAGATAAGGGCTCAAAGCTGACCCCTGATGTAGTCCTATCTTAATCGGGAAGTCATCGGTGTCGACATCACTTGTTCGAACACTTGTCACAACATTATTGTACATGTCCTTGATGAGGGTAATGTACTTTGCTGGGACTTTGTGTTTCTGCAAGGCCCACCACATGACATTCTGCGGTATCTTATCATAGGCCTTCTCCAAGTCAATGAACACCATATGCAAGTCCTTCTTTTGCTCCCTATATCTCTCCATAAGTTGTCGTACCAAGAAAATGGCTTCCATGGTCGACCTCCCAGGCATGAAACCAAACTGATTTTTGGTCACGCTTGTCATTCTTCTTAAGCGGTGCTCAATGACTCTCTCCCATAGCTTCATTGTATGGCTCATCAGCTTAATTCCACGGTAATTAGTACAACTCTGAACATCCCCCTTGTTCTTGAAGATTGGTACTAATATACTCCGTCTCCATTCTTCAGGCATCTTGTTTGCCCGAAAAATGAGGTTGAAAAGCTTGGTTAGCCATACTATCGCTATGTCCCCGAGACCTTTCCACACCTCAATGGGGATACAATCAGGGCCCATCGCCTTGCCTCCTTTCATCCTTTTTAAAGCCTCCTTCACCTCAGACTCCTGGATGCGCCGCACAAAACGCATGCTGGTCTCATCAAAGGAGTCGTCCAGTTCAATGGTAGAACTCTCATTCTCCCCATTGAACAGCTTGTCGAAGTACTCCCGCCATCTATGCTTAATCTCTTCGTCCTTCACCAAGAGTTGGCCTGCTCCGTCCTTGATGCATTTGACTTGGCCAATATCCCTCGTCTTCCTCTCCCGGATCTTAGCCATCTTATAGATGTCCCTTTCACCTTCCTTCGTGCCTAACCGTTGGTAGAGGTCCTCATATGCCCGACCCCTTGCTTCACCAACAGCTCGCTTTGCGGCCTTCTTCGCCATCTTGTACTTCTCTATGTTGTCTGCACTCCTATCTAGGTATAGGCGTCTGAAGCAGTGGATCTCATATGTTACTTGTATCACTGTTCTAAATATGTTACTAGCATTGAGTGTCTGTTTCTCCAAGTACCTATACTAGCATTGCACTTTTTTTAATCTGAATGACCCATTTGAGCTTGCTCACACCAGATGCCTTGAGAGAGAAGATAACATGAGCTTTAAACGTGTATATGCACGTCTTTGGTGTGAAACAATTCAATCGCTAAATATGGTGGATAACACACTGCTGAGTTTGTTCTCTAAAGTTGTGGAGCAATGGATACTTCCCCCAGAAAGATTGACAAGGTAACATAACAATCGTAGGCCCAAAGTAATGATTTTGTCTAACTGATGCCTAACATTATTGCTGTTTCTTTCTAGATCAAGGTAAGATCTAAATATAGCCCAGTGGGGTGCTTGAAGAAGGATACAATGGCTATATCAAAGGTTTTATAATTCAAATGCTCAATGCTGCATCGTAGAACTGTAGACGCCGGGAAAAATATGTTTTTAAATAGAAGTACCATCCGTTTTCCCTACAAAGACAGTATAGATTATAGAGGATTATGTTTTTAAGAGTCAGTTCCATTTTTTACCCCCCAGTTACACATTTGTGACATGTTTTACCCCATTTAAGAGAAATTCCCCCATTTAAACCCATTTAACTGAAATACTACTGGTTTTTACCCTTTTTAATATTTTTTTGGAGATCTGACAAGTGACAAGTCTGTTCCACAAATCACTGCTTATGTGGCATGCTTGGCTACCCGGTTTCATTCGATTCGGCCGTAGTAGCGGGATGCGCCATGATCTACTGGATCGCTGCCGTTCCGATACATCTCCAGATAATCAGTTGCTTCGGTTTCGGTCACCAACGAGATGCTGTCGTCTATGGCATCTTCGTGGAGGAATGTATTTTATAGTTTGCAAAACTAGTCAAGCTTTAATCTGCATTAACATTAACTACGATGAATGCTTGCGTGATCATTAAATGGGAATTTTGGCAAAAAGACCACCTACCCAGTGGAATTGGCAGAAGGGATATCTGCATGTGGTATTGCCAGATCTACCACCGTGGCAGGGCGCAGGCGCCAGCTCGGGAATAACAGGATTTCCCGACTGGTGGCGAGTTGCAATGGAACGGAGCCGTGGTGGTGGACCCTGCCGCGGTCTTGGGAATACCTCCATGTTTGATGACCCGGATAATAAACCCCATACACCTGTACAGTTGCGGTGTTACATTTCACAGCCCTTTAACTATGGCAAGCCAGTGGACACATGCACGAAAACAATGGTCTACAAACATTGTGAAAGGTTGTTACCCCGAATACCACCAACATGCACGAAAACAATGGTCTACAAACATTGTGAAAGGTTGTTACCCCGAATACCACCAACAGTTTGAACTTTTGGATGAAACCCATGGACTGAGCATGACGTTCAGATTGTCTTTGGTGCACAACGCATCTCAACCGAGTGTGTGAGAGATAGTGGCTTATGGCTGACTCGCTGCAACTTACTGTACCTGTGGTTTGTTGAGCCGTATAACCAAGAATGTCATGAGATAGTTCGGTCTCTATTAGAATATTCCACCACCTTTATCAAGATGTGTTGACGACGAACTCATAAGTAAGCTGTGAACTTCCTAAACAATTAACGCCTTTGTAATCTTGAAGTCTTCTTAATATAAAAAAACTCACACTACATAATTTTCAGGCTTAGCAATAGTGGCATGACTGGAGTGCCCACAACATTCAATGGATAGACGAGTGGAAAATGAAGCGCTAATAATTAGTGCATCAACCTAGGTAAATTTTTATTTATGGATAGACAAGTTGATGAAATTACTTCATACGCAGATCGTACAAGCAATGGTATTGCATCACCACACGTACTCGCCTAACCGGTCAACCAGCTCCGAGGCCAGACACATCTCAGATGAGAGGAGTAGTTGCAGGGACGGATTGGCAGTCATCGTCTTACTATCGTGACTACGCAGTAATCACAATTCAATTATTCGGGTTCATCATTTCAAAATTAGTTCAACCACATAACAACCCCATTTCGTTCAGGTTGATCAGTTCATAACAACCCCATGCGGATGCGAGGCATGCCAGCTAACAAAAAGTCAACCTTCGAGCATATTCAAGACATGGTCAAGAGTGGCGCCAAAAGATTAGGTTGCGGTAGAGGCAACGACATTTTCACTGGAGCATACAACATGCCGGAAGTGCGGTCATCAACACGGAGTGCAGCTCTGTCACCTAGACTGAGTGAGGCGCATATGAGCCAATGTGGGACAGTGTGGGAGGGTCCGAGTATGACAACGCCATTGCCACAACATGACCCATCTTGACTACTACGTCGTTCTCCTTCAGTAGCGTCGGGTCAAGGGTCGTCATCCCAGGAATAGGGCGCAGGCTTTGACTTGGATTCGATGCTTGAGGAGACTCGTTTACCGGACCCAATCGCGTACACAGGACATGGCTCATACAATCAAGGCGAGGGATCTCAACCGTATCTCTCCAGGTGAGGGATCTCGATGCCCAAGGAGACTCGTTTGCCAGAGATAAACCAGTACGATGAAAAATGGTTACACTAGAGGCGAGGAATCTCAGCAGGTATTATCTCACCCCTATCTACATTTTTGGTGCATTTGCCATGATATCACTAACGGTTTATTTTCATACAATTTTCTTTGGGAACTCATGTGATGCACGAGGTGGTAGGACAATACTCCTAAAGTCAAAGCCAGGGGTCACGACGCTAAAACACCACTCAAGTATGTGTTGGGAAACGTATAAAAAACAAAAGGTTCGCCCTACGATCATCCAGGAACAATACGAAGATGCATATAGGGTTTGGATCAACGATCATTACCGACTTCAGAGTGTAGCAAAAGTAGACGAGTCGGTGTAGATCATACTTGGAGTCCCTCAAACCGTTGATGACGATCTCGCGAACCACCCTTGAATGACCCCGCGAACGGAAAACCGAAAGCACAACCTCTCTACTTGGTTGCAAGCATACAGTCCTCACAATCCGGCAGCGCTTCGCCGTCCAGAACTAATCGTCGCCGGAGAATCAAAGGGGGGAGATTAGAATCACACTGGGCTTCTAATTATGAGGATTAGAGGAAGTAAGTCTAGCTCTAATTAGTCAATTAGGACCAACTAGAACTAGAACTAGATGAGCTAGAGGAGGCTCCAAAACTTGTGTAGACAATAGGGCCAATACCTCAAGTATATATAGGTTAGAAGGGGAAGGAGGGGCAACCACTGTCGGGGGATTGATTCTGAGCCACGGGAAATCCTCCAAAAACCCTGGTTCGAGCTCTAGGGGCTCGACTTTGTGTCTACGAGGCTACAAGCTAGGCATGGCGAGGACACGACGAGCTATCCAGGTTCGGGCCAGCTTGCGGTGTAATACCCTACTCTTGCTTGGTTGTATTGCTTGTGGACGATGCTCTTGGAGCTACAAGGTGAGCTGGAGCTCGGTGGGGCTAGCAATGGCGCTAGAGCTTGAGCAGGAGACGATGAACCGATCCCACGGTGGCCGCACTGCCCCTTAAATGGATGCCTTGGGCCTCTTCCTCGAAAATATGAGTGGGAAAGGGCTACCACAGGGCGACATTTGAGAGGGGACAGGCGCCGGTGCTTCCCCTGATGAAAGGTGGTCTTCGCCTGCAAAAGGTGTTGTCCATGACGCGCCAGGGGCTCCATGATGACCTCTGTCCCCTCTCAAATGAACATAAATGCCTTGGAAAAATGTGCATGTCCTCTGGTTAAGGTTTTAACCTTTTTCCAAAAATAATGAACATTTTTGAAGGGCATTTTGGGTTCATTGAAAAATATTTGAATTTGAACCAAATTGAATTCATCTGATGCGGGGGTTTGGTCATCCCCATTTCAAGATTTAAAAATTTAAACATGATGCATGGATGCTTATGCAGAGTCGGGCAAGGACGAAGCTAGGGCTGTGACAACTCACCCCCACTAAACAAGAATCTCGTCCCAAGATTCAAAACGTGAGGTAAGAAGACAGAGGGGACACAAAGCCAACTCAATCTTCACGATCCAGATTGCACTTTGTAGGAACGTTGATTCCTTGCATCATAACTAGATCTTGACATCTTTGCTTTAGAGATCTTTAACCAACACGTCAATGAGAAGAAAAGAGCTCTATAGGAATCGATCTTCTCGAAGATTGGGCAACTCACGGCCAACTCACGGAAGGAGACATAGTAACATCCCTCGAGTTGAAACACCAAACACACATAGAGATGGATGGAAGAATGACGAAGGTTCGAATGGGTAGGCAAAATTCCACGCTGAAGAAGATGGTGCGTGGTTTCAAGATAACGAGGAGTTATCTGCCATGATTCCATAACGACACCTTAGGCAAGGTGACTCGTAGGATTATTCCCTTAAGTGGCAAAAACAATTACTTTTGATATAGAGACCACTGAAACTCTTCATACCAGCCTAAGGCAATTCACAAACGATTGTTTAAAGGAGTTCTAAGAAATGGCATAATCAATTTAAAGAGGGAGCTAGGGTTCTGAGACAACTCGGCAATGGAAGGCACATTCGTATTGTTACCGAGGATATAACCCAATGACTGAGCGTGCTCTCAAGAACTTGAGCATTTCCATATTCATCAAGGTCTTACCAGCATCCGCAGCGAGGATCCTGGCAACACATCATACTACCATGATAAATAGTGATGGGCGATGCAGATGCAAAGGAAGACAACACTTTCTGAGATTTGTCCTTAGCAATGCTAAGGAACAGAACCTGGATGATCGACCAAGAGACATTTAGCACTCCGCTTCTAATGTTCTCCTTGATGTACTAGATATCACGATCATGCTTAAAAGCATGAACATGGCCATCAAGTACATGTTGGACTTCGGAAGCACAAAATCCATAAGGAACAACTTCTAGAATAAGTCATATGACATCATCATGGGAAGGTGGCTAAATTGTTGAATCAAGATACTACAATAATTGGCCTTCTGGCTAGATGGGGTAGCCACAACATCCACTTTATCGGTTTATAGGACCAATATTATAATTTTTGGAAAACGTTCCAACCATTATATCTGCCTGAGATTCAGATTTGGTTGATCACATGATACTCTAGACTCAGTAGGTCTGAAAGTGAAAGGTTGCAACACAAATCGACGAGATGACGTTGCAAGATTCTCGGGAAACGAACTACGATAGTAAGCTTCGAAACATGAGCCGGTTCTGCTACATACAAGTGAACATGTTGTCCAAGACAAGCATGGCCACGTAGAAGTCTTACAACAAAATACTACCGAGTTCAGGTTGGGAAACCATCATTGCGGATAATGAAGTCCTTGCATAAGTCATATGATTAGCTCTTATGAGGGAACTTCTTCTCCTTGAACAAGTCAATCAATTGCTTGGTGTGCTATAGAATACATGTGGAGTGGAGGTAATTAATCTACCAAACCATAGTATACTTTGCACATGCATGACTGACTTGGGACGATTCCAAAGGAAGCAAAAACAATCTTTCTCGGATCCACGATGGCAACTTACACCAAGTGCACATGAATTAGAGGAAGTCACTCCTTTCATCCAAGCATATCCTTCATGAACGGGACACAAATAAAATGCTTACACAAGTTTTCAACACTAGCCTGATGTTCATCATGAATTATGGAGGAGATAAAATACTGCTGATGGGCTCAACAACAACTCATCGGAATTTCCATATCACTGGAATTCCACCATTATGTCGACAAGGTGATATTGGTCAGACCAAAAGATGTAATGGTGTATGCTCGAGGGATCAACCACAAGTAAGACAACATTACGAACATTGTTGGTGCTGAATTTGATTTGATGATAGCCCACACTCAAATCAAAGTTTTGATAAGACAATACATCCAACAAATGATCACGAAGACCAATCGATGAAGATATCATCTTTCTTCAACACACATACAATCACACAGGGATAACCCTTTGGAATGAACTAAGTTAGGCAAAGCTCCAACTCTCCAAGTTGTTGTTTAGCTTAACTAACCAGCTCAAGGGTATCCAACACAAATTCTTGGAGAAGGGGTGGTTTCAAGAAACCAACTTGATCGCGAGCTCATCATAACAGTCAGGGGACAACCTGGTGATACTTCCGAGAACATAATCAGAAAATCACGAATCACCGATATGTTATTAAGTTCGAGAACAATCTTGATTCCGAGGCAAGACGAGATGATCAAATAAGCAAGGGATTGCCGTAGTCCTAACTCATTGATCGAACAGTGCACCATAAATATAGACTAGGTAGCACGATCAACCTTAGGGTGATGATTCAATAATCAACACGCTAAGGATGAGGTTATTGTCCATTAACTACCATGTAACCGAGTTGCTAGGAGTATTGATTTCACACATCGCAGTTCACTTGTCGGCATTCTGGTTGTAACGAACACAGATACCGAGGAATGAAGAATGATGGAGAGAAGCATCACTTCATCAAGAATTCATAAGAGGGTGTGCAATTCTCACGATACTCTTGTTATAAAAGAGGGTGATACTCTGAGGTAGAACAGAACAAAAGCTGGAGTGACATTTTGATCTGCGGAATACAACTGCTTCGACCCAATCCTAGAAATGGATAAGGTACTAGAGTTTGTTTCTCCTAGTCATTCCAGAGTAGAATGGCTTGATGGACCACAAGAGTAAAAGGCATCGATGAACATGAATGCACACATGCTCTTGACTATCAACTGATAGGTGAAGGCCGAAATACAATTAAAGAGGGACAACTCAAAGGAGCATATGATTTTCTTAGTTGTGGATGCATAGATTAGCATGTCGAACGAGTTCAACATATTTCTTCCGGATAACCCATGCAGAAAGGTAGAACTGGCAGAGTCACAACATAGAATCGAGAACTCATCAAGAGCACTCTGGTTGTGATCTTTCGGTTGAAAAGAACCTCTGCCAAGGATGGTTCATGATATTGGAAGAACGATATACCGCGGACCTCGAGGACTATCGCAAAGGTTACTAATCACCCTAAAGGAACTAGGAAACACTATCAACATGAATGAGTAGAGTGAATCTCGGGTTCAAAAACCCAGAAATAGAATGCCTACTAACTAAATGGCATCACGAGATGCTTTCGAGAATGACGGCCAGAATCATAACACTGTGAAGACAAAACATGGATGGATTACTAGGTGGTTCTCCAAGACATCTAGGTCATAATAATATCTCCAACATATATACTGAGGCAATAGAATACCTCAACACGCTGGTTAGTGTGGTTAATCTAGCCCAAAGGAACATCAAGAATGGAAAGAAGGGATTTGCAAATGCATCAGACGATTTAAAAACCTGGGATGACTCGAACAACATAACGGTTGTAAATGCTAAAAAGATCTTGAGATATTGTGCAAAATGGTGGCATACCCACTCGACATCACAATATCAAGGTTCCGATACCAACTGATGATACACGGAAGTAGTAGGAACTGAACTGAGGCTTAAATCCATCAATCATATAAGTCTACGGATTAGTAACACGTGATCCTGATAGAAAAATGAGAAGCCTAGTTCTTAATCCCCGTAGAATAGAAGAGGTTGACTCAGATCAGAAGGCATAAGGTAAAGAAGTAAAAAGAGCCTTACATTCCCTTCCACAATCAATTTCCTTATGTAACTAAAGAATTTCTAGACTCAACTTCAACCTTTTTGGGTTGGTAATCCTACAGGCAGTCAAGCTCTGATGCCAAAGCTGTTAGGACCCCGATCCGAAGTCACACCGATCTAGCTTGTAACACATCATATCACTTTGCGGCCTCATGCACGATATTCCCACGGGTGCCACCTTACCTGGCTCGGGACCGTTTGCGCCTTTTGGCTCACGTATATGATAGTGTCGCTGGCATCCTTATGACAGAGAACCCGGGCCGACATGACTAGTCGTAAACCCAAGGTGGCGCTATCTTACAGGGACATGCACACATGACCCAGAGACGAACGTGTCAATCATCAACGTATGAACCCAAGTCGTAGCAAGCTACAAGGACTTAAAGGAACAACCCATGACATTTCCCCAAAGGGACAGACACAAGAACGAAGAAGGACACATGCCGGCCAGCCTAAGTGTTCCGGAGCAGTAGCAAGCTAACATGGCTCAGTGGAAGCACTAGGAGACATTTTCCCATAAGAGAGGCTACCAAGAATAAACAACTAGATTGTCGGGTCCCACACATACCAAGCATTTCAATAACATACACACAATATGCTCGATATATGCAAATACAACATGGCATCACAACAAAACTCTATGACTCAGAGAATTTATTCAAGAGGCTCCGAAGAGTCATACCTAGTAAGGAATACAATCATGGGTCACATGACCCAAGTTACAGAGCATACAAGCAACGGGAGCATAACATGTCTGAGTACAGACAACTACAAATGAAAAAGGCTGAGAAGCGTGACTATCTACAAGACCCTCCCAAGGGTACAAGATCGTAGCTGAGGTAACAAGCTAAACATCAAAGTCCACGCGGAACTACTAGTGAGACTGAAGTCTCTCTGTAAAACATAAATTAAGCAAACATGAGTACAAATGTACCCAACAAGACTTACATCAGATCTAGCTACATATGCATCAGTATCAACAAAGAGGTGGTGGAGTTTAACTGCAACAAGCCAGCTTTGACTCGGTGGTTATCCTGTACTACGACTGCTAGTAACTCTTTTGAGGTAGCGCACATGAGTTCACATATGCACCATATCAATACACCACTATGGATCCGCTCCCGCCTCCCTATTAGAAGGCCATCCATAGCATTCACGCTTATCTTGCACATTTTAGAGTATCCACTGTCACTTGTCTCTGAACTGTACAAGCAACCAAGTAGTCCTTTACCGCGGCCGCGACTATTCTAATAGACCATGTTAAACCTGCAGGGGTGTACTTCTTCACACACACTCTTGCCACTTACTGCCATGTACACGTCATGTAGCTCGACAACCTTCAAGCGGAAGCCTGGCGAGGGTGTCGGCCACGACCTGACTAACCACGCAAGACCCTAGTCTAGGTTTATTGCCTATTCAAGTTCCATCCGCAAGGAGATCCGGCCGGGGTGTCACTCACGGCCCCAAACGATGTGCACAGGGTTTCCAAGCCCACCAAACGGGCGACGCTTGGTACACTCGGCCACGGTGCCTAGTCTGTCCCAAGCCCACCAGTACCGGGTGCCACTTGGTAGACTACTAACACAACCTACAAACACCAGAAACTAGTTGCAACTCCTGGACAAACGTCAAGGCGATTAATAAGTCGAGAGGGGTCGAGTTACCGGAACCCAATGTGTGGTAGCAACTGTCTTGGATCACAGACACAGAACTCAGTTCCTGAGGACGGTTTCAATGAGACAACCCACCATGTACTCCTACATTGCCTCTCATCGCTACCTTTACCAAATCGTGTTCACACACTTAGCTCTGAACAGAAGGACATGTTCAACACCGTCCCGATCCATCCCGGATGAATCAGACCTGACACAACTCTATGCAATAGCGGGCATAACAAACAAGCATGTATGAGTAGGAACATCATGGCTCAAACAACTCCTACTCATGCTAGTGGGTTTCAACTATTTACTGTGGCAAAGACAAGTCATGCAGAGGAAAGGGGTTCAACTACCGCAGCATGTAACAGTTGAATCGTTGTTGTCCTAATGCAGTAAAAGAGAGGAGGAGCAAGAGAGTGGGATTGTACCAGAATGAACAAGGGGGTTTTGCTTGCCTGGCACTTCTGAAGATAGTAATAGCTCTTCATCGGTGTCATCGAACTCATCGTCAGAATACATCTATCGAGAGGGAACAACCACCGGCAACAGAGAAGGAAACACAATCAATGCAATGCACAATATGATGCATGATCATGACATGGCAAAATGAGTGTCTTTGAGCTAATGCAACTGGCAACAAGTTAAATGAAGTTGGTTTGAACCCTAGGTTCAAATTCAAACTTCACATGTGGTTATTTAAATGTCATTCATTTGATTTGTCCTAAACAGTAGCCAAAACTTATTCTCACATGGATGAAAATAGGACAAATGGATAAATTGGTTTTTTTCTGATAATTTTTCATATATAAATTATTTCATTTGGAATCACGGTTTATTTTCTATGATTTTTAGAAGTTTTAGGAAATTTCTGAAAATAATAAATCATTTCTGATTTATTTAAAATCCAGAAAGGTTTTATGATGTCAGCATGACATCATCACCACGTCAGCAGGTCAACACGGCCAGCCAGGTCAAACCTGACCAGTGGGAATGTCAATGATGAAATTTGGCTTGCCAGTTTTACAAATTTGATAGCTGTTGGAATCGGAGTTCAGCTAAAAGTGCAGATAAGAAATATGTTCAATGCAGAGGATAAATACGGTAATACTTCCATGATGGAGTTCTTGCTTAGACAGCAGAGGGGCAAGGAAGAAATCTGGTCTGGAGAATATTTGAGATAGAAAAGGTTCTGCATGAGGTAGTTGTTTGGCTGCAGCAAGCCCAAATATAGGCTAGTACGTACTAGTGTAGGGCTGGGCTGCTGTCCCATGTGTTTTGGGTGCTGGGCGGGCTAATTAGGGATTAGGAATATTATATTTGACCTGCTTGCAGAGGAAGCAAAACAGGGATTACCTTCTGTACATGCAAAAGGAGTCCTACTCCGATTCAGCCAAAGACCAGGGCGTGCCCTTATATATATGGGGTACTTGGCCGATTGGAAAAACAACCAATCGATCATTTTGCAACCTTACGTTACTTTTTCTCCTACGTTCTTTTCTTTCCAGCACCTAGCTCGTAGCTTCTGCCCAGCCGTAGCAACCCTAGGGTTTGGCTGATCTTTGCCGTTTTGCATTGAAAAACGGTCGGTTTACCTCCACGAAAGTGAGGATTCTGTGGTGCTGTGTGGATCAATTTCGCGCAACAACACAATTGGCGACTCCACTGGGGAAGAAGAAGAGGAACACAATGAGCACCGACCCCAAGGACGGGAGTGATCTCAACCCCGACAACATCATCACTGTCACACTTGAGGATCTGCCTGAGGATCGGCAGAAACTTGAATAGGAGCTTGAGGAAGAGAGGGTGGAAAAGCTGAAGCAGAAGTTGGCGGACTTCCAAAGGACAAGAAACGGCGTTGTGACGCCCCCGATTCAATCGTACACTAATCATACACGCAAACGTGTACGATCAAGATCAGGGACTCACGGGAAGATATCACAACACAACTCTACAAATAAAATAAGTCATACAAGCATCATAATACAAGCCAGGGGCCTCGAGGGCTCGAATACAAGTGCTCGATCATAGACGAGTCAGCGGAAGCAACAATATCTGAGTACAGACATAAGTTAAACAAGTTTGCCTTAAGAAGGCTAGCACAAACTGGGATACAGATCGAAAGAGGCGCAGGCCTCCTGCCTGGGGTCCTCCTAAACTACTCCCGGTCGTCGTCAGCGGGCAGCACGTAGTAGTAGGCACCTCCGGTGTAGTAGGGGTCGTCGTCGACGGTGGCGTCTGGCTCCTGGACTCCAGCCTCTGGTTGCGACAACCAGAAAGAAAGGAAAGGGGAAAAAGGGGGGAGAAAGCAACCGTGAGTACTCATCCAAAGTACTCGCAAGCAAG